>NC_058408.1:118311586-118610566 GCF_002201575.2 Neomonachus schauinslandi
AGAGCATTGGTAAGCTGGTGAAGTCTAGGACACAAAATCAATTGAGGCCATATTTTACTGGATTTACAAAACAAACTAGAAAGTTACATCCATATCACTAGTCAAATTCTGTTATTAAAAAAGAACTGAAAGCTGCCATTTGGAATTTCTTATGGCACTATTTATCAAATCCCAGCCACAAAGGGATAGAAAAATATCATTTTTGAACAATTTGCATTTTCCCTGTTTTAAGTAAAATCCAATACATCATAGGCCCAATGACATTTTAAGAGTTTCAAGTCTGTAATGGCTGTCATGACATGAATCATTCAAACAGAGGCCACTGTCCTGAACAATGACTCAGAGTAAACAGCTCTAAGAGAGAGAAACACATTTTCCCTCTACTTGGAGTCATCGTTCAAATGAAATCAACCTACCAAATCCATGACGACTTTCCGAAGGCTGGGTGCTTCTACTGTGTCCATGGCAGAAGCACATTCTTGAGGCAAGTCCACCAAACAAGGAGCAGGGACTTCTCAGGGTCAGTCCCTTATTTACCACTAATGAAAGTGAAACCCCAGGCAGGTCTTTTCAGTTTTCCTTGTCCCAGCTTCTTCATTTGTAAAATGAGAGAGTTAGACTGCATAGGCTGAGAGGTCCTTCTGGTTCTAAGAACTGCTGATTTGGGGTCATTTTACTCCAGTGCAGGAGTTATGATTGATTATGGATATTTTCTTTCTTTTTTTTTTTTAAAGATTTTATTTATTTGAGACACAGAGATACAGAGACAGAGAGAGAGAGAGAGAGAGAGAGCATGAGCAGGGGGAGAGGCAGAGGGAGAGGGAGAAGCAGGCTCCCCGCCAAGCCAGGAGCCTGATGTGGGGCTCGATCCCAGGACTCTGGGATCATGACCCGAGCCAAAGGCAGACACCTAACCATCTGAGCCACCCAGGCGCCCCTACAGATATTTTCTTACCCATTGAGAGAAGCTAGGACACCAAGTGAGAACACCTCAGAGCATGACATGTGGTGGGGAGTTTTTCCTGCATCAACTACCACTGTGGTGAAGTGAGGAAGAAGACACACAGTTATCACTTGCGTGGTGAACACTTTAATTTGCACCTGGACATTTGTGTACCTCGGAGGGAGTCATTAGGTTCTTACTTAGCTAGTGTTCTACCAGAAAACATCCTCTGTTGTGGCAAAGGGAAGCACAGTAGCCAGGAGTCCTATTGTACTTTTGTGTGCTCTGTGAACATTCCTGGACCCTGACATTACCTCTTACCTCTAAGATGAGGAGAAATGGGGACACTAGAGAGGGTATAACTGCTTTATCTGTGGCAGGCATGTGATGGAGCAGTCACTGGTTGAAGGATGGGGTTGGTCTCTAACTGCCGTAGGATTGGATAATAGTGGAGACTATTCCTTTAGATCCAGGCAGTCATTACCTGTCCTTCTAGGTATGATGAAAGGCTTGTTTGGCTTAGGCCAATGTAACTCCTCAATGGAGGACTTCATTTATTGGTAGATAACTTTTTTCCTACGGTAAAATTTTTCTGGAGATGGTGGTTGGGAGGTTTGGGAGTTCCAACTCTTCAAATTTCCATTTGTTCAAGCAGTAACATTCAAGTGCTTTAAAGATTTAAATTATTCCATCAGGTGCATTCTCATAACCTAATTCTCTTATAACCCAATTAAAGTGATTGAATTTGAATAGTCACATAACTCTTGCCAATACACAGTCCAAGCCATTGATTCAAAATAACGGGTCTACAACTGTGGAGCCCAGAAGCCCAGTGGCCTCTTGAAACCATCACCTGGGAGGCATCAAAGAGTTTCCTTTCAGGGACATGCTCGTCCTCACAGGGGATTTGCCAGGATTGCCCAGGATAGGCAGGTCCAGGGATTCTTGGGGTGCCTTCAGTGACCCTAAGACTGGATGCAACAAATGCTAATAGAATCATGGTTTACATGGGAGGCCAGGAGAGTAAGCAGGGGGCATGGTGGCTTTTAGTGCTATATATTTTTTTAAATTGTGGTAAAATACACATAACATAAAATTCACAAATTTAATCATTTTTAAGTGTACAACTCAGCAGCGTTACGTACATTCAGAAAATTATGTAACTATACCACTGTCCATTTTCAGAACTTTTCCTCATCCCCAAACAGATACTCTGAATCCATTAAACATGAACCTTCTATTCCCTTCTCCTAGCTCCTGGTACCTTCTATTCTATTTTCTGTGTCTATGTATTTCTCTATTCTAGCTACTGCTTATAAGTGGAATCATGTAATATTTGTCCTTTTGTGTCTGGTTTGTTTCACTTAGCATGTTTTCAAGGTCCATCCATGTTGTATTGTGTGTCAGAATTTCATTCCTTTTTATGGCTGAGTAATATTCCATTGTCGGGATATGCTACAGTTTGTTTACCCATTCAGCTGTTGATGGACAGTTGGGTTGTTTCCTTTTGGCCACGGTGAAGAATGCTGCTATGAATTTTGCTGTACACATACCTTTCAATTCATTTGGGTGTATATCCAAAAGAGGAACTTCTGGATCATATGGTAGTTCTATGTTTAACTTTTTGAGGGACCAAAAACTGTTTTCCACATGGACTGCAGCATTTTACATTCCTATCAGCAAGGCACAAGGATTCCAATTTTTCTACATTCTTGCCAAGACTTGTTATTTTCTGTTTTGTTTTACTTTTTGATAATAGCAATCTTAATGGTATGAAGTGGTAGCTCATTGTAGTGATGATGTATTTTTGGTAAAGCAAGGGAAGGAAGGCCTAGAAAGAATAGGATTGCTTGGAAATTTAGCCATTGCCTATATTCCAGAAGATGTAAGTTGTGCCAGAATTTCTGTGGTCCATTTAGAACAAGTTACTTAACTCCTGAGTCACTGTTTTTCCTCAGTACATATGATCATGAACCTCAAACTAAATAAGTCATCTAGGAAATACCGCCTGCCCCAGCTTAAATTGAGAACATGTGCTGGATGGTGGGCCATGTTTCTTGCTGATTTATTTGCCATTAGCAAGTGATAGGTATGGCACAATTTAGTGAGGCCTAAGGTTTGGCCCATTTATTTCTTGAAATGATAAGTTTGAATTTCTCAAGCTAATAGTGTAGATAAGGAGGAGGTAGGGTTTAGCCATTACTATTCTATAGAGATATATCCATTTTATGCAGCAATTTATTAGGAATAATATAGAATTGTCATTTTTATCGACCTTCCATTAGCTTTCAGTTTGTGAACAAAAAGTTGGTTAAATCAATTCAAAATACCTTTTTCTTCCTCTCCCCCAACACTCAACTACTGATGTTTGTACAGAATCTGAAATCTAATATCCCACAAGACTCAAAGTGAGTAAGGATGCCCCTTATCAAATAGGCAAGCTTTTCCAGTGAGATAAAGCATGGATGGCTATGTCCTGACTTCATTTTAATTAGTTTCTTATCATCTGATAACACATTGGGATGAACTTTCTTTTATTTTTTTATTTTTTTTATTTTTAAAGATTTTATTTATTTATTTGAGAGAGAGAATGAGAGAGAGAGCGCATGCGAGCGGGGAGGGTCAGAGGGAGAAGCAGACTCCCTGCCGAGCAGGGAGCCCGATGCGGGACTCGATCCTGGGACTCCAGGATCAAGACCTGAGCCGAAGGCAGACGCTTAACAACTGAGCCACCCAGGCGCCCTGAACTTTCTTTTATATATAAGGCCGCTGTGTTTTCAATTTCATGATCTAGGAAGAGATCTTAGTTGACAACTTGACATGCCATCTAATTATTACAAAAGAGAAAGATTACTGATCGGGTGTGCCAAAATGAAAAACAGTTTGCAGACAGCAACTAATTTTTAATTAGCTCATATTTAATAATTTCACATAGCAAGTAACCTCACTCTGTGCTCTTGGCACATATTTTGCATTGAAGGAAATAGCAGGAAATAACATGACTCAAAATTAGGCATTCCATGAATGATGTTTTTAAATGGTGGGGCAGTCATCCCACTGCAATATGGACTGGCTTTTAGCCCATGGAGTTAAAGGAGAGTGATACAGGTGTAAGGATGATTAAAAACTCAGCTTTGTTCCCACAGAATGCCTGACTCCCCTCTCAGAACGGAAGAGATGGAGATCCATGTTAGGCTTCTCAAATTTCACTAAAGGATATCAGTGGATCCCCTAGCTCAGCTGCAAGTTAAAAATACCATTTCAAATTTAAGTAGCAAGAGAAAAGTGCCTCCAAGCCAGGTAATTGTCAAGGATTACAAATCTGAATTCTCTTGTGCTCTATTCAAACTCTTAGTTGAGAGAGAATATTTACAGAGAGGAGTTCGTAGGATAGACAATCTGTTAGGTCCTCCAGATAAGTGCTTCCCAATTTCTCTTAACAAGGGAAATAATAACATTAGTATTTATTAAAATCATGAACATTGATACTTGACAACTGGTATAGCACTGAACCCGACCAGTCAGAAGGGATGGTGGCTGCAAATAACCACATTGTATTGTTTCTGTTTTTGAAGATGGGGGTTCTTTTCCACATCACAAAGTCATGTGGAGCCCCCTGCCTACTGTCAGCCCCTGACACTAAGTGTCCTCAGAATGTGTCTTGTCAAATAGAGAATGAGAAAATAAGCCTTCACAAACCGTGGGCCCAATTTAAATTAAATGTATTTTATAATCACAGTAGCATCCATAAAGATTTGAACATTTTTCATACGTTGATGAATGAGGCAATTATTTATAGAATAAATGTGTGGGCACTTCTTCAGGAACCCTTGCAAAAACTTCAAGGTTCCCTAGGGCTTTGTGGTGCACAAGTTAGGAATCACAGAGTAACATGAGTTAATTATGCTGTGTAATCACCAGATGAAGATAAAAAAATCTATTGGATGGTAGTAAAGGGCCTGGTTCATTACATCACACAGTGCCCCATCTCTTTAGGGAGACTTCTAGATTTATGAAAAGCTATTGTTTTTTCTTCTTGGCAGACAGTTTGATTTTATCTTTGGGAAGCAGAATTGTGTGAGGGACGAGAAGAACATTAGCTGTTGGAAAATTTGGAGGCACTTTCCTCCAAATGTGTCGCTCTCCTGTGGCCAGCAAATAGTACTTCATTGATATTTTCTATCAACCTTATCTCCTACCGTTGGATCCCTCTTCTTCCTCTTTATCCTCTCCCTCTAATTTGTTATCTTGATGTACCTTATATACCTTTGAAAGATACTGTCAATCTTCTCTGGAATATAGCTGGGTATCAATAAACAAAATCAAATGATTGCTGTCAACAGGGCGGCAAGTCTGTATAAGCAATGAGGCAGAGGTGTGTTGATTGATTCCTTGTAGGAGATCTATGGCCATTTGAATATTGTGTTAAGATTTCTCTGCCAACCCTGTAAGCCCCTGCTTCGCTTACAAGGCTGACAGGTATAGTTTCGCTGGGAAAATCATTGGAGTGAGAGGAAATTCTGCGTTTTAACTGTCAGCGTTGGTATTAAGTAACTGAATGATCTTGCTCAAGGCTTTGGGGCATTGGTTCTCTTATTTTCAAAGTCAAGTGCTGATTAGTCCAGAGATCAGAGCTCAGTACCATCTGGGGTCCAAGGACCTCTGCAGGGATGTCGGGGTCCGAGGCACTGGGTGTAAGGCAAAGACAGAGGTGGTACTTTGGGCAACGGAGAGCACCTGCCCCACCTGCGGCGTGGGGCAACGGAGAGCACCTGCCCCATCCTTTAAATACTCCGCGTCAGCTGAGCAGGGGCCTTCAATTTATCCATAGGCTGTCAGGTGGGTTTTTTTCCCCCCATTTTTCCTTTCTTAACCCCTGGTGCCCAGGACCCTGCAGGGCCTCTCATTCTGACAATCCGTGGTGACAACTCCATTGTTCAGGGCAGTCCACCCCGTTCAGACCTGGCAAGCATGGAGACTGAAATGACAGCCAGCGTGTGAGTTCAAGTGAGGGGAGTGCACGGGACGGGGGACACGAGAAACCCCTTTAGAATCCGCTGGCAGCCTCCAGACCGGAGCATAGCTGCGGCCAACAGACTGAGCTGCCGGCCGGGGGGTGGGGCGGGGGCGGCTGGCCTCCCTGAGTTCTGACTTTGAACCGACCATGAATCTAAGAAGCAAAATCACAAACAGTGACAGGCGGTAATTAATAACTCTATCTCAGCTTCCCTTTCTTCCCTCCTCTAGACCCTTGGGCATTCGGCCTACTTCCTGCTCCTTTTAACAGCTTTCTCATTATATGCTGCCCATCACTCAAGTGCGGTTCAAATGCCAGTTCCTCCTTGAAGCCTCACTCGTCTCCCCAGCTGGAATTCTCCTCTGTGTTCTAGCAGCATTGGTGTGCACTTCACAGAGTGCAGACTGCATTCTACCCAGCGCTAGGAGCATCATGGACATGACTGTTGTCTCCTGCTGGGACATTCGTCACTTGACAGGAGGGACCACATCTTCCCTGCTTTTCTATCTTCCTCTCAGTGCCAAGAACAGCGTTTTCCCCAAAGCAGGTGCTCAGTAAATAAGGACGAAAGCCTAGAGTGTAGGCTCCAGGGCCAGAAATGACTCGATGTTGGCTGCTGGATCTAGTAGTTAGATGACTTTGGGGTGAATTATCAGCTTCTCTAAGCTTCAGTGTTTATTATTAAGGTGTTTTTTTTTTGTTTTTTTTTTGTTGTTTGTTTTTTTAGGGTTACATGATAAAATCATGCACAGTTCTTAGCATCGTAATTCCCAGTGCCTGGTAAGCACTGAATAAATGTTAAAAACAATGTTGGATTATAAGCGCACTGTAGCCCTATTCCTTTCCTCCTCCATGAAAAGTGAGTTTATGCGTGTTGATGAGACACAGGGCCTTGAGGATGACGGCTTTAGGATGGCCCAGAAAGGTACTGACAAAAATTGGAAAACAAGGATTCTGCATCTTAGGTTTAGAGGGATAGGGAGAGAAGGTGGCTGATGTCGGAAAGCAGCAATGCAAACTGATCATGAAGAGAAGGCTTAAGGGAAACAGGGTCAATTTAATTAAGAGGAGCAGTGGTACTGGTGGTGCAGAATGGCAGATTTGTTAAAAAAAAAAAAAAGGCAGAGAGAGTGAGAAGTAAAGATTACATAAAAACTGAGAAAAATTCCAAGACAGACTCTTCCTGTGGAATCTGTCCTAGGATTGGGGTGTGCGGGGTAGAGAGGGACCAGGGAATCCCTGGGTATAGATACCTGAGGGGTGAACAAATCACTTAGGGGCCTGGGGCTGTGCCTGGGACAGGGAGATCCCCTGGGTCTCCCCAGAAGGGGCCAGGCCTCCTTAAAGCTCACAGAAGAGGGGTCTTATCTTCTCTGGAAGGGAGAAAGCCCCAGACCGAAAGTTAAACATGCCAAGTGCAAGCTGGTGACTGAGCTACGGACTAGTAGTAACTCCCCTTTTCCCCTAGAGCCAGGAATGTCAAAATTCCTTATAATTTGACAAGTTGATCTAGATTTCTAAGCACCTGTGAAATGAATGAACCAATGTTGCAATAATGGAAGGATTTGGGAGCGGATGAAGCTTCATGTGAAGCCAGATAATTAGAAGGTTGCTTGCTGAGCATGGAATTAACTATCATGTTTCATTAATTCTAAGACACATATATTATCACATTTTAATATTTCCCGAATTATGATATATATTAGACAATGGTGTTTGACAGTCGTGCTGGCCAGGCAACAATCGAGATGTGGCTTGCTAAAATTTGCATAAGCATAAGATCAAAAAATGCCAGCACTAAAGCTTGCAGAATGGGAGAAAATCTGGAGGCAAATGTGGATAACATTTTTAAGAAATGTGAACTCACCACAACCCTGATGGCACAAGGGATGGAAAAGAAGACCATTGGTAACTCTTCAGCAAAAAGGGATTAGGAAGAATCAGGTTTGTAAAAGCTTCTCCTAAAGAGAAGCATGATGGCCATCCTGCTTTGGTATGTAGCAGCAGTTTATGTATATTCCCATTTCATTACATGGAATATTAAAAAGATGTGGACACAGGGGCGCCTGGGTCGCTCAGTCGGTTAAGCGTATGACTCTTGATTTCAGCTCAGGTCCTCTCTCTCTTTCTAGCTCTCTCTCCCTCCCTCTCTAGAAAATAAAAATAAATAATAATAAAAAGAAGATGTGCACTGGGTGTTATACACAACTAATGAATCATTGAACACTGCATCAAAAACTAATGATATATTATATGTTGGCTAATTGAACATAACAAAAAAAGTAAGAAATAAAATGTATTAATATTAAAAAAAGAAAATGTGGAGACAAAGATGGAGATTGAATAAAATTAATACGGTTTTTGCTGTTTTATCATGGACTTTCTTGAATGAAATCAGCTTTTTAAAAAATTTTTATCCAATTGAGAGTGGTTGGCAAGGGACGAATACAATGACCACTAACCCAGTTCGGTGACACTGCCTTAAATCCTGCTATGGCTCCAGCAGTTTTGCCCACCGTTGCTTTTTGCCATCAGCTCAAATGCCAACATAATGAGAGGGCAAATGATGCCTTAGCATTATTATAAAAATAGTTTTGACCTTGTGTACCTCATGCCAAAGTCTTGAGGAGGCCCAGGGGTTTGGGCACCCTTTGCGATCTGCTGAGGTAGCCCATCCAGGTCAGCCTTCTGGGTCAGAACACAGCATGCAGAAAGGTGGGGAGTAGATTTTGCAGGGGGTAGCGGGCAACTGGAAGATCTATGAAGTAAGGCCTAAACCAGCACTTTGCTTTAGAATAATGTAAAAACAAATCTCAGTGATAAGAGTACTTGATCCTTAGTTTATAAGAAATTACAGTCTAGCAGAAGGGATAAGTCAAGTGTATAGGTAATAGAAACTCAAAAGCTGGGCGCCTGGGTGGCTCAGTAGTTAAGCAGCTGCCTTCAGCTCAGGTCATGATCCCAGGGTCCTGGGATCGAGCCCCACATCGGGCTCCCTGCTCTGCGTGGAGCCTGCTTCTCCCTCTCCCACTCCCCCTGCTTGTGTTCCCTCTCTCCTCGTCTCTCTCTCTGTCAAATAAATAAATAAAATCTTTAAAAAATAAAAAAAATAAAAAGAAACTCAAAAGCTGTAGTAGAGTGTTACTGCGGCTTACTTTTTCTTGGTCAGTGGTGTATAAAATAAAGTACATCTTTGAATGGGTTCTCTGAGTCTTAGATTCTGTGATGTCTGATAAGGAGAGAATCAAATGAATCACATGGTGGAGTGACCTGATGCATTGCTTTCCACGAGCGGGTAGAACTGCTCCTGGGACCAGACAGGTCAGGGTCTTTGGGACGGATTTCCTGCTCCCTAGGTGGGATAGAAACGTTTGGTGTTGGAGCCTTCCATGACTCATGAATCTTCTCTTTGAGAGACACAGTTTGTTATTAATGCTACGAATGCACAAATGGGTGAGTGAATAAATATAATGGCCATTTTGCCTCCTTTAAGGGATTTTGCCTATCTACTCTGATGGGATGATTTTGTACTTTAATATTCATAGGGCAGTTGTATTTTATCTCCAATTTTGTCTCATCTTCCAAGAGGAAGGATCATCTTACTCTTACCCCTCTCCTCCTTGCCCTATGCTTATAGATTTAATAAAAAAAAAAAAAAAAAAACGGGATGGACTGATACGCCCCAGTGCCTCCATCACTCTTTCACGTATGCCTGGCTAGCTTGCTCCAGTTGTGGCTCAAGAGGAAGGCTGCTGTCACCTGCAAACTGGAATCACTTGAGTTTACATTTGCAAGGGAAATGGTAACCTAGAAGCTATTCTTTACCTTGAGGGGATTAGAGCTTCAGCTGATACTGGACTCTCTTATTTGTTTCTATAAATTTTTAACAGCCTGGGACGGCATTAAACTCTGCAGAGGGTACAACAGAATGCCACTAATCCTGTTGATCTTACATTGCTTTACAGGGCAAAGAAGAGTGATAAATCCTTTTAAGTGTAAATCAGGAGAGATGTTAGCTATTTCTCTGCAAGGACATGTCTTATTACTAGCTTATTACTTGGCTGCTATGTTAGAACTCAAGTATTAAATTTGAAATATCTTTTCTCCTTCCCTCTGCTACTTTGCTGATTCTCTTCCTCCACCCATCCCCACTTCTCCAAGTAATTATACTTTTCCTCTCTCTCTCTGTCTCTCTCTCCCTACCGATTATGCATTTATTTATCTACTGACTTGCAAAATCTGTGTCTGGCCATCCTGCCATTTTAGGCTACATTCCCGCCTAACACTATGACAAATACTTTTGGGGGGAACAGAGTAAGACTTGATCCTTGGTTTCCAAGAGCCTGCAGTCCAGTGGAAAGGACAAGTCAAGTACACAGGTAACAGAAACACAAGGCTGGATTTGACAGACTATAGGTTAAGGGTAAGGGCTCAGTTAGTTGAGATTCTATGTGTGTCTCTACCACTTCCCGCCTGTACGTCCCCAGGCAAAGCCTTTGACCTCTCTGCACCTCAGCTTCCTCATCTGTAATGCAAATCCATTACACAGCGCTGTTGTGAGGATCAAATGAAGCACAGAGTATTTATCACAATGCTATTTATGACCATAATCGATGTCATAATTTGTGCTCAAGGAGATGTATAAACAGTAACCAAATCGATCCTTCCATTTAATATTGTTAACAGTAAATTTGCGCCACCGCCGGTAAAATGTAGCAGGTTTGGTTTTCTTCTGTGTGTACATCAGGACAGGCTGTTTCAGAAATAAAGCTAGCCCAGAGTCCTTGAGCTGTCACTAGCGTTATACATATGGTAAGGTTGTTGCTTTACACGGGTGATATGGTTATGATTGAGACTAGATGCCTCTGGAATTCTCTTTCCTAGGGTAGAAACGTGTTGCGGTAAACCATGTGCACTGTTTCATTTAATCTCTACTCTAATAAGCAACAATATCCAAATATGTTACCTTCCTGACGCTGGAATTTACCCAGACTGAAGCTAATCATGCCCGGCACAAGTCATCAGATTTGCTGGCCTTGGTCCCATACAAACCAAGCCCACAGCCTTCCGCCATTTGTAGGTTTGCTTCTTCCCTGTGCTCGGTTTTTTCCCATCTGCTATTATACTGGGGCAAGTCCCATAGCCCTCCCCTCTTGCAGCAACCTTCCACTCCATTCCAGCACAGCCACTGATGATTCATTTGGGTTTTGGGGAAAGCAAGGGTCACAGTCTCCAGAACTTCAGAGAACCAGAGGAGACCAAGCCACTTCATGACTTAGGCAATCTGCAGTTCCCACTGGAAGCAAGGAACAAGGGAGGAAAATGATAAGAGGCCTCGTATCAGACCTCAGAGTGCCTTCTGGCCCCAGTTCTGATGTACTCTCTTAACCTGAACAAATTACTGAGACCTTGGGGCCTCAGTTCACCCATTTATACAGTAAATATAGTGTGCTAAACACTCTGTCACGTTATTTTATTCACTAGTTTATCCATTTAACATTTATAAAGCTCCCACTGTATACTGCACAGTTCAGATAATGAGACACATTTCTGTACATCACACACACACAGCATGGCTCACAATGTGATAAGAGCCACAATAAAAACACAAAATGTGAGAGGCTACAGCTCTTCTGTTGTGGGTCTTTAAGCTACTTCTCAGTTCTAGCCACAGAGATCTGTGATTTGTGTCTTCAAGTTTGCTCACACCATCATGGAGCATTTCCTCTCTGGGCATCTTGTCTCCTCTGGAAAAGGAGGCAAATGAATGTAATCGGTATTTGTAAGGATTTCTTCTCTTTTTTTTTTGAGAGGGGAGCGAAGGGGTTTAAAGGGTATAAATAATTCGGTGGGCACGTAACTTTATCTCATTTGTCTCCCAAACTCACTGAGAGCTGGGGAGTGCAAATATCCTTCTCTCCTTTTGATATAAAAGGAAACGAAGAAGCTAAAGCACTTCCTGGAGGAACAGTTAGGGCGAGGATGCTCCGTGTAGGACTATAAATGTGATGCATGGAGAAGCAACTGCTCTGTTAATCCTCCAACGTCCAAACTCCCCCCTGCCACCCATATTCTCTTCTCCTGACCTAGAACAGCCATGATGGAGGAGATAGTGTATGGCAACACCAGTTTCTTGGTGAATGAACTTCATCTGAGCCGAAGTTTGAGTGCTTAGGCTGAGCTCAGCCAGACAACGTTTCCTCCTGCCAATAGGTGGCAGAGGAGGCAAATTTGTCCTAGAATGGAAATAAAATCTGAAAGGAGGGAGCTTGGGTTGGGACCTTCTGTTTGCTCAACCTATGTTTATTATGCGCCTACACTGCAAAGCCCAGGGCAAGGCCCTAAAGCCGTGGCTGAGACACGATCTCTGCTTCTTCTGGAGTTCCCTCTCAGCCGACCCACAGAAAGACTGCCCTTTCCAGACAAGAGACACTATGCAAACAGTTAGTAAAGTAAAAAAATAGAAAAAACAAAATACAACTTCGTTAAATGACATTCCTTATCCTGTCTTGATTTGATGCAGTCCTTAGTCCTAACTCTGTGGACAACGGAGGAAACCAGACTTGGTTGACAATGAACTCGAGACAAACAAACAAAACATACAACAACCACAAAACCCCCAAATGTGTGGCTCAAATTCAGGGCCCCCAGCCTTCTCCGAAAGAAAGAAATACGCTCTTATTTTTCATTCAGCTGTTACTACTTCCTGAAATGCTCTAATACTTTCTCTCTAGAACAAGCCGACTTTATTCCAATTCCTTTAAATAACCAGAGGAAAGCCACTGAAACTATTTATAATTTTTAACTTACATAAAGACACAACTTGTGAAAGATATTTGGAAGCTGATTACATGCTGAATAATTAAAAGGCAAGGAATGGGGGTCGAAAATACTGGCAAACTCTTACTCATGCCCCAGCACTCAGCAAAACTGGTGTCTCCCCGGCGAAGGTTTTCCTGTCTTTTTAATATATTCCCCCTCTTCTCTGGGCTCCCACCACACACTGGGTCTTCTGCCATCACATTAACTTATCTTAGGCTCTTTTATTTAAAAAAATTTTTTTAAAGATTTTATTTATTTATTTGACAGAGAGAGAGCACAAGCAGGGGGAGGGACAGAGGGAGAGGGAGAAGCAGGCACCCCGCTGAGCAGGGAACCCAGTGCAGGGCCCAGGACCCTGGGATCATACCCTGAGGCGAAGGCAGACGATTAACCAAATGAGCCACCCAGGCATCCCTATCTTAGGCTCTTTTAACTAATTTTTTATTATTATGTTCATTTAGCCACTGTATAGTACTGCATTAGTTTTTGACGTAGTGTTCAATGATTCATTAGTTGCATATAGCACCCAATGTTCATCACCACACATGCCCTCTTTAATACCCATCACCGGACTACCCCATCCCCTCACATCTGAAACCCTCAGTTTGGTTCCCAGAGTCCATAGTCTTTCATGGTTCATCTCCCTCTCTGATTTCTCCCCCTTCAGCTTCCCCTCCCTTCCCCTATCGTCATCTGTGCTATTCCTTATGTTCCACATATGAGTAGAACCATATGATAATTGTTTTTCTCTGCTTGACTTACTTCACTTAACATAATCCCCTCCAGTTCCATCCACGTCAGTGTAAATGGTAGGTATTCATCCTTTCTGATGGCTGAGTAATATTCCATTGTATTTATGTACCATATCTTCTTTATCCATTCATCTGCTGAAGGCCATCTCAACTCCTTCCACGGTTTGGCTATTGTGGACCTTGCTCCTATGAACATTGGGGTGAATGTGCCCCTTCTTTTCACTACATCTATATCTTTGGGGTAAATAACTGGTAGTGCAATTGCTGGGTCGTAGGGTAGCTCTATTTTTAATATCTTGAGGAACAGCCATACTATTTTCCAGAGTGGCTGTACCAGCTTGCATTCCCATGAACAGTGTAAAATAGAAACAGATGGAAAACTTCCAAACTCGTTCTATGAGGCCAGCATTACCCTGATCCCCAAACCAGGCAAAGACCCCATCAAAAAGGAGAAATACAGACCAATATCCCTGATGAACATGGATGCCAAAATACTCAACAAGATCCTAGCCAATAGGATCCAACAGTGCATTAAAAGGATTATTCACCATGACCAAGTGGGATTTATTCCTGGGATGCAAGGTTGGTTCAACATTCTCAAATCAATCAATGTGATAGAGCACATCAAAAAAAGAAAAGACAAGAACCATATGATCCTCTCAATTGATGAAGAAAAAGCATTTGACAAAATACAATGTCCTTCCTGATTAAAACTCTTCAGAGTGTAGGGATAGAGGGGACATTCCTCAAGTTCATAAAAACCATCTATGAAAAGCCCACAGTGAATATCATTCTCAATGGGGAAAAGCTGAGAGCTTTCCCCCTAAGGTCAGGAATATGACAGGGATGCTCGCCCTCACCACTATTGTTCAACATAGTACTAGAAGTCCTAGCATCAACAATCAGACAACAAAAAGAAATAAAAGGCATTCAAATTGGCAAAGAAGAAGTCAAACTCTCTTTCTTTGCAGATGACATGATACTTTATGTGGAAAACCCAAAAGACTCCACCCCCAAATTACTAGAACTCATACAGCAATTCAGCAACATGCAGGATACAAAATCAAAGCACAGTAATCAGCTGCATTTCTATATACCAACAATGAGACAGAAGAAAGAGAAATTAAGGAGTCGGTCCCGTTTACAATTGCACCAAAAACCATCAGATACCTGGGAATAAACCTAACCAAAGATGTAAAGGATCTGTACTCTAGAAACTACAGAACACTTATGAAAGAAATTCAGGAAGACACAGAAGAGGGAAAAACATTCCATGCTCATGGATTGGAAGAATAAGCATTGTTAAAATGTCCACACTGCCCAGAGCAATCTTTTAACTAATTTTTAAAAAAGTCTGTATATTTTGCTCACCAAACTCAGGAGTCATGATCATTATGATTTGTCATTTTGATTCCATGGTGTCAAATAATCATTATTTGTTGAAAAAATAAATTTATAAAGAGACAAACGGGTGAAAAGGAAGTACTGGGGTGTTTTCTAAACTGCATCACCATTTTTAGAGGAACGCAGAGGTGACCATGGAGAAATGGAGCCGTATCAGATATAAAGCTCGGTGACGTAGCTTTTGTGACATTAGCCGTTGCACACTGGAGAGTGCTACCTGCGTTCATATATGACTCTGTCACACAGTAGTGTATAATTTAACCACTCGGAACTTGTTTACTCATGTAAAATGGAAAAATAATGCTTCACAGAATTATTACCAGCTTCAATAGCTAACAAATAGCTTTAGGTTATATATTTTAACATAATATACACATAAGGCATGATGACTATCACTGTTATCTCTGTTGACAAGCCATTTTCTATTTTAAATGATATTGGGTAGTTTTACAGCCAGAAGAGACAGCAAATAATCGAAAGTAGTTTATTCTTTCGTAGCTTGTGGAAACAAATGTAACACAGTTGTTGCTCCTGTTTTTGTCTTTTTTTTTTTTCCCCTAAGATTACCTTGATTTTGCTATAAGAAAGTAAAGGCAATTTTGCAGGTAAAAAAAATGGTTGATTCATTGAAGGAAAAAACTTTCTTTATATTTGTGATTTATTTTTATGATTTAATTTTATGAACAATTTGGGGACAAAAAGAGCTTATTTTATGTGGGTGTTACTTTTATGCTAACTTTAAAAAGCAAATGTATAAAGATTCTGAATTATGCTATCCATCTGAGAGCTCTTGGATACTTTTTTTCTGGAAGATTTAGGAATTAAAATTGAAATTGGCAGAATATAATTTGAAGTATGACTTTAAGTTGAAATTGGGGTCTGTGAGATTTTGAAAAATAGAGAATCCTTTTGGCAAAGAGAAAAAGCTTGAAATACGTTTGCAATCAGGCAGGCTGCTTCTAGAATGATGCAAGAACTGTGGCTAGAAAAATCAGAGGACAGTTACATGGGCCAGGTTCTCCATGAGAGCTGTTCATCTCTTCCATCCAGCTCAGTCCTGGGTCATGGCAACTACATCCTTGGCTGTTGGGCTGGAATGTACGTGATGAGCAAATGTCTCATCAAACAGCTAAGATGGTAGAACCAGTGCACTTTGAAGTCAGACAGCAGATCTTATCATTAAAAGCCCATAAAACAATAAGAAGAAGTGATGCAATCTCCACCTGCTGAATTCACTTCAGTTCCTTAAAGTTGTTATTTGAGGACATGCAGCTTGCAAAGCCCATGTGATTTCCTCACTCCTACCCCCTGTCTTAAGCTGTATCCAAGAGGATTTATCCTTATTTATGTCTGTGGAATGAGACTTTCTTTTCAAGTGCTTGGGAGCTTTCCACAGTATCCTGTGGATGCTTCAAAATGAAGCCTTCTCTTTTTGAATCCTTTCCTTTCCTTAGACAGAATTGCCTCTGTAATTTCTTCTTTTTATCCTTAAAAAAAGAAAAAGAAAAAGAAAAAGCAGCAGAAGGAATCTAGCTGGAGATGGCAGCCCAGGTGTTCCAGAAGACAACTGCTGTCATTGGTCGTTAAAAGCGTTACTGCCATCATTTCCCCACAGATGGAAAATCGACCTTTTCTCTCAACATTTCCCTCTGTGGCTGGGGAAATTAACAGATTCATTGATTTTAATGAAATGACCATTTAAACATCAAGTACTGGCCTCAAAGAGAAACTAAAGTTTTTTTTGAAGCATCTCTCTCCTGAACCAAGTTCTCGCATAATCCAAACAGTTCCGTGGGTGAGTGCTAGTGTTTAAATGCCAAATCATTCAAATGCTGTTCTCGATATAAATTTTCTCATCAAGAAATCTCGCACGTGATTGAACATAAATTGTAGCCTATTTAATGACAATCAGTAAGTGAAATACGCTCAGTGGTGTTAAACTGCTGTTAACTGATTGGAGAAATCTGAAAAAAAAAAATTGTATGCTAGCCATGTGTAACTACTCAGGAAAAAGAAAGGGGTTTCTAAGGAAATGTATCTTGTTCTCAATCACTGTGGTGAGCTTTGTAACATCCAAGAATCCTCCAGTGGTTATTGGAATACTGTGGCAATATGAGTGACAAGATAGAATGAGCAGATAGCATCCATGAGTACAAGTAACTGGATTACAGACGTGAGCAGGCTCACATTCTGTTGATACCAAGGTTCTGTAGGAATATTTGGCAATACTTTGAGAACATTTCAAAATGTGCCCATCGCTTGTCCCCACAATTCCATTTCTAAAAATGTATCCTAATGGAATTTAGGATGTGTGCAAAGATTCATATATAAGGATGTTCACTATAGAATTACTTATGGTAGAGACAAATTGGAAGCAATCCAAATATCCTACAATAGGGTACTGGTTAAATAAACCATAGTATATAGATATAATTCCTTTTTTTTTTGATTAAAATACATAAAAACCTAGAAAATATACTTCCAAAGCTTACTAATAATGGTTATCTAATAAGTCATCGGTTATAAGTATTTCCTTTTTATCATTGTGCTTCTTGGTATTTTCTACTTTTTCTCCAATGAACATGTGGTGCTCATATAATTGCCCATTGGCCCACCCCCCTCCACTCTGGTATAGCTCAGAGCTTCCCAGTCCACCTCCAAGTATAAGCCACAGAAATCATCCTGGGCATAACTAGAATTTTTCTTCTAGAACATGGAATTGGGATCTCCTTAAAATCCAAAATTTTGCAGTTGTAACAACTTAACAGTTCCTCATTTCACAATATCTTCTTACAAATGTCTTTTAAATATACAGTTCTTCAGAGTACTATAGAACACATGTTATTGTTTTAAGTTAGAAAATTTTATTCTTAAAATTTTTTATTTGAATATCTCTTATGATAACCATTTATATCATTGGGAACATCTGCTGCTCAGAATCACTTCTTCAGAAAGTAGATTTGTTTTAGGACCTACTTCACATTTGAACAATTTTAGTAAGGATACTGAGTAGCAGTCCTTAGAATCCTTTTCAGTAGATGGTGGAACTGAGAACCAAATTGTCAGAAAGAAAAATCAAGGGAACTCCTGTAAGGAAAAATCTCCTCCATCCTCATTCCTCTATTTGTTTCTGGCAGCCACAAAATGTCCTTAAGTTCTGTGAATGGAACCAGTGTAGGACTCTCTTCTTACCTCCATTATGTCTGAAGTCCAGTAGTCATGATCTGGATCAAAGAGCAAATAGCCATGTATTATGGGCTATAATGGAAAACAAACCATATCACCCATCCTTCAGATATACCACTTTTAAAATTTCCAAAGAGTGTTATTTCTCAACCATTGCTATGCCTGACGTTGCAAAGCCATGTTGTATATCTGGGTTTCCTACTACCATTGCATCCCAAAGCTTATGAACCTTAACCCCACCAATATTTATACCCTTGTTACTAAACCTGCATCAGCTTTTGGATTAGGTCTTTAGAGGGGAGTAAACCTGGAATGAAGGTGATTGAGGTCAGGAGAAATAAGTTCCATGCTGATTGGTTTAAAGGACCTTGCTTTTTGTGTGAATTAATAATTCATTTGTTTGGCTTGCTTCATTCAGACTGTGGGTATAGTTCATGCTACATGAGTCCATTTCAGATCTTCATTTCACTCAGAATTATGTAGATTTTGCATTCAACAACCACTTTTTTTTTTTTACTAATTTACTGTTCCAATAGAAATCTACTGAGCTTAGTAGACCCCAAAGTAAGAGTGCCTCCAGAATTCCCAAAGTATTACAGTAAATTTCTCATAGCATCTCCTTATTAACACGCTCAGCCCTCCCAAATTCTCATCCTCCCACGTGGGCAAAGTTGAAGGGTTTATTTTCCTCCATGATAGTACTTTGTAAAATCTTTATCATAGCACTTATGGTATTATATGGGCACTACTTGTTTGTTTTGTTTTGTTTTTTGGTAGTAGCAGACTTTGTGCTCCTTAGATAAGGCCAGTACTATGACTTACTCATCTTTGCACATCCAAATCCTCTGTCTACCATAAAATAGGCAATCAATGGGTTAAATACATGTGGCATGAATGAGGAGATAACCATAAGAATTTGACATTCTCCTTGTGAAGAAATGCCATAGGATGGAATCATTTACTGTTAAGGATAAACTACGTCTGCACTGGTAGTGATAAAAAGCAAGAAAGGAAAGCAATGATATTTTATAGCACCCATTTAATGATCTATAAGGCTGGAAGAAAAGCTGGATTTTTTTTTTTTTTCCCCTCTATTGTGTACGTCAATAAAGTAGATAAAGTAGATACCTTACAGCTCTTTGCTGGGCCATTTTTATGCATATGCAGTAACTGCTCAATCTTGTCAGATAACTTTCTTCTTCAATAAAATTGCCGCTGACTTCCGCACAAAGCTGATACCATTCTGCCACTCAGAAATCTTACACTGCATCGGAGTCCTGCACCAAATATCAGCCCGCACAGCCAAGCTTGTCTGGAGCAATGACTAGTCAGTAGAACAGTGGATTTCATTTCAAAACCACAGTGGAATTGAATAAGCTTTCACTTTCTTAGGCACTAGATAAAACACTGTTTGAATGTACCATTACTAAGAAAAAGTAGTCTTTCTGCATTTTTTCCCCTCTTCTACCCATATCTCTTTAATTTCTCCACCATATAAAGCTTCAGTATTCACATATAATTTAATGGGAAAATGTCTCATGATGACAGGATCAAGGAACTCCTTGATAGTAGCCTGAAATTCATGTGGTAAAACACAGTGGGTTAAAATCTTGTCTTTAGCTCTAGGACTTGGGAGGGAGGAAGCTAGACACTTCTCCATTCTTAAGAGGCCAATTCAATAGCAAAAATATGTGAACTGTAAATTAAGTGTCAGACAATACACTGGGCTCCTGGTGGGTGTTGGAGACAGAAAGATGAATGAGTTGAAGTGGCTTTGCTTGAGGGGCTCAGAGTCCAGAAGGAAAAACAGACAATATGATAAATTATAAAGAACCCCATAGGGGGCTTTGGGATCTTAGAGGAGGTATACATATGCATTCATATCTTTTTTTTTTTTTTGCCAGTTTTTTGCTTTGGGATTTTATCACTTGCAAAGAGTCCTGGCTACTACAGTCTCTCAGTCTCAGCAGTACTGCTTATCATTCCCTGTTCTCTGTGACCTACAGGATCTCTCTCCTGGGATCCATGGCTATGTACCTGCCCTTTGATTCCTGCCCTCCTCTTGGTTTGGGGGCAATATGAATACCTACTGCTGAAATACAACTGGCAATCCTGGGTTTTGGAACTGGCCTTCTGGCTCACGTGGTTACACATTTCTGGACTTTTCACCCAGGTTTCTTCTCTGTCTCTTCCTGGGCCCAAACCACAGCAAACCGGTCACAGAATTCTGTTGGCAAGTTGCTGAATGTGGCTGCCAGACAGGGACTTAGGTCTACAGCTTCTTTAAAGTCAGTGGATTTATTGTGATGTCGAGGACCCCAAGGGGACACCTAGCCCTCTCCGATTGCTACTTGATGAGGCAGACTAGGTACAGTAGAATGGAAATTTAATTAAACAAGTCATTTTATCCTTACTGAATGAGCATTTCTTTACCATTTGTCGGGGTCAAGTACGGAGCTAGGAATTGAAAACACAGAAATGCCTTCATGTAACTGATAACCAAACAGGGGAGGCAGCCATGAAACCAAATAGTTACACTGAGCTGTCAAGGAGGCTAAATGGAGATTTGGAGCAGGCAGAGGAGGGAGCTTGAGAACTGAAGAAATCTCCACAGAAGGGGTCACATTTCAGCTGGGTCTTAAAAGACAGTATTTCATCAAGAAGCATGGAACATGTTCAAGGGCACTGGTATGAGAAATAACACAGTATAATTGGGGGGATGATTTTAGTGTAGCTGTAGGAGGAGGAAAGGGTTCAAGGGATTGACAAGTTTTGCCCCAGATGTAAGTGGATTATCTTCCTCCTGCCTGTGCATTCCCTTAGTTAGCTTCTCCTCTCCTCAGTGGAGATTTTCCACTTCTTCTCTTCTTGCCAGAGGTCAGATTTTTAATAACTCGCTACTCGCAAAATGTTAATTTCAACACGTTTGGGAAAACAACGTTATCCTGACCTTGGAGGCTAAATTTCTTAAGAGGTTAAAAAAAAAAAAAGTATTCAACTGATCTGAAAGAACTCATACAATTTTTAAAAGAAGATTTATTTATTTATTTGAGAGGAGCAGGGGGAAGGACCAGAGGGAGAGGGAGAGTCTTAAGCAGGCTGCACTGAGCACGGAGCCCAATGCGGAGCTCGATCTCACAACCCTGAGATCAGGACCTGAGCTGAAACCAAGAGTCAGTCGCTTAACTGATTGCACCATCCAGGCACCCCAGAACTAATACAATTTTTAAAAACTGAGATTTACTCAGCAATTTACAGTGAAGGAGTAGCTCAAACACTTGGTGTGTCAGATTCATAGATTCCCATCATACATACAGCAGTCTATACACAAGTACTCTAGTAAGGCACACCATACCCATAAAATGGTCTCAGCAGCTTATAATCATCAAGGAGAGCCTTTGTGTTCTTAAACTGAAATACATGATGAGTAAGAGGCTGATTCTTACTGCAAGCATTCACACTTTCAGAATTTCAATTTTTCAAGACTGAAGATGAAGATGAAAGAGATGGACTAAACCAGTGATTCTCAAGCCAGATGTCGCTCAGAACCACACATGGAACTTGTTTTAAAAAAAGGGGGGGTGGTGAAGATCTGGAAATAAATTTTTTTTTTTTTTTTGTAATTCCACAGATGACTTGGTGCACAGTTACATTTGTAAATTCCGGGATTCAATGACCGCTTGTGGATACATCTAGTCACATGGCTGTTAGGCAATTTTCTGGGTGAATAACTAAATGATGTAAAAAAATCCTTCCCCTATTCAAGATTGTTACATATGAAAAGAATTTATTGAAATAGAATGCCCAAATGTTTTAATTGTGAAAGACTGTTTTGAAAACCGTATCATTAAACTCTAACCATCCTGCTAGTCCAATAAAACAACACATACATAATATATACAAAATATATAGTTCAATGTAACAAAACACGAATCCATGGCTCACCTGTTGTTTCGGTTCTTCTCATTCCTGTTGGTAATACTTCTGTTACTTTGGGCCACTGATTTATAAATGCCTTTTCCCCCCAGGCAAACTCATGTAGGAATGTGCTGTTATTAGCATAGAGTTACCTTCTTTGGGTTGAAGCAGGTGTCTTTGAGCTGTACAGCATCTGTAAGAATTAGAGAAAAAAAGATTAACTTTCTGCTATTGTGAATTCCCACATGGTTGGTTGTTTAAAAAAGTACTGTGTTGAAGCATTTAACAAAAAAATTATGAGTTTTATAGTAGAAAATCAAGTTAAACATGAACATAAAATGACATATGATTTCCTTTTTGACACTTCAAATGTGTATACTGAAGGAAGGGCCAAGAGGACAAAACTCGTGATGTCTGGGTCAGTGCCCTACCCTGCAGAGAATGGGGGTAAACAAAGGAGAAAAGTGTTCTGCCTGAACCAGGCAGAGCAGAGAGACAATCCTTCGAAGGCAGAAGGAGGGTATTGTTGCCAGAAAATATAAGGTGCCTAGCAGATAAAAACAATATAGGTCCACTACAATTGTAAATCAGATTACATTGTTATTTGTTTCCTCTAAAACTACAATTGAAGCAGGGGTACACAAAATAAGGCTGTTTCATTTAGCTCTATGTTTGAGACATTTTTTAGAGTGGAACACCAAGGTATGCATACACTAGCCACTTCAAAAATACAGGAAGAAAAGGAAAGAAGAAGGTGTGTAGGCAGGTATGTTCCAGCATGAGAAAGTTGTGTTGATACGCTTCAAAGAGGAATATTGTTTCCGATGTATGCTACATTAGATGCGAAAATTATTATAAAACAGTTTGGTTTTATCAGTGAAGTGCTAAGATTTGCATGTGAGACGAAAATGAGTGGTTGTTTTGGTTGGTTTCCCAATCAAATCTACTGTTCATTTGTGTCAAAGCTGTTTCTATTAAAGTAAACAGAATCAGACACTGCACTCTTGGTAAGTAGAAAATGCAATGAGAAGTTATGAGTTGTTATGTACCGCAGAATAAGCATTTTCTGTTGGCACCATTTTGCAAGGCCAGCAGTTTGTCCAGGAGCAACAGTTTAGAAACTTAATTGATGACCAAGCTACCAAATAGATCCTAACCCCATTTCACTCTTCTGCTCTCTTTACTCTCACTTTGATTCTTTGATTTTTCTTCCGTATGTTCTCTTCCCATTCTGCACAGTAAAATCCATACAAAACCGGGCGCCTGGGTGGCTCAGTCAGTTAAGCATCTGCCTTCGGCTCAGGTCATGATCCCAGGGTCTTGGGATCAAGCCCCGCATCAGGCTCCCTGCTCAGCGGGGAGCCTGCTTCTCCCTCTCCCTCTGCTGCTGCCCCTGCTGCTTGTGCTCTCTCTCAAATAAATAAATAAATAAATAAATAAATAAATAATCTTTAAAAAATGCATACAAAACCCCATTTTCCACTCTTCTTATCCCCCATTACCTATTTTCTCTAAGTATTTTATTACAATAATCACTTTTTCTTGTTTCTTGTCTTTTCCTTTTTCTCCTTGCCCCTCTAAACCCCAATTACGTCCCAATTTCTTGTCCAGATGAATGTGGAGTTGGAGAAGTGTACTGAAAAAAGGCTTAGGGAAAATAAAAAAAAATAATGAGGGACAGGAAACAAAAGAGAGTAAAAGAAAAATGAAAAAAGAAAGCCTAGAGACAGTAGGTTGGGTTGCTTTGGTATAAAAATAGAGACTAATGCAGGACTTGCACATTGAGACTAAATGGAAGAGGTCATGGTCACCAGCTATTTGCAAAGCTTTTAAGCAGTCTTTTTGGACTGCCTTCTGAAGGCAAGCGGATGTGTGGAAGGGAATTCCTCAAAGTGTCTAGAAGGATAGACACTCTCCTACTTCCTCTCTGCAGCTTGGAAAGTAACTTTTTTTTTTTTTTTTTTGAGAGCAAGAGAGAGAGAGAGAGAGCACAAGCAGCAGGGAGGGGTACAAGGAGAGGGAGAAGCAGACTCCCTGCTGAGCAGGGAGCCCGATACAGGATTCGATCCCAGGACCCTGGTATCATGACCTGAGCCGAAGGCAGACGCTTAACTGACTGAGCCACCCAGGTGCCCTGGAAAGTAACTTTAATACAAAGACTCCCAAGGCGGGAGGGATGTGGGAGGAACAGGGAAATAGAAAAATGGGCTTTGACACTAGAATAGAACTTGGAAATGTGGAAAAATGGAAAGATATGACAAGTATTAAAAATAATGTCATTGCTTAGATGTAACTTATGGCTGTGGACAAAATTTTCACTAAAGGCATAAAAGTGGTCATGGCTTTGAACAATCTTTGGTAAAAGGGTAAAGGTTTAATAGCTGTACTTGGGGTTTGTTCAGTAATTTTGTGAAATTCACTTTTATTTTTAGTAAGAGAAGCAAATAGAAGTTGGTGTCTAAATGTAGACTTCTTCATCAAAGATGATGGTTTTGATGCATAGACATGCTAAATTCACAGGGATTTGGCAACTCTGACACATCTGGAGGCCTCTGTGGGAAGAAGTGAGATTTAGTGAACCAGCAGAAATAAGATTTGTTTTAATTTCAGCTGTAATATACACTAGGCCTGTGACTTGCACAAATGGTGGGTTTTGCTTGCAGTCTCACAACTGTGAACTGGGAAAGAGATAATGAGAAGCAAATGGGCTCATCTATGAAATGGATTTCAATAAATAGTAAAGCTGTACAATGTGAGAGATTCTTAAATATCCAACACATATATTCATAGTAGGTGGGCTTTTTCCAAAATCCCTTACTTGTTGATTTCTATGTTGATTGCATTATTGTCAGGAAAGATGGCCTGCATGACTACTGATTTAGAACATATGGAGATTTTCTTCCTAGACCACTAACTGGTGAATTCTTTTGTCAAGTTGTCATATATAATTGAGAATAATCTGTATTTTCTGAAGAGTTTTCTCTCTCTAACCAAGTTTGATAACTGTTAATCAAAAGCATGAGAGCCTTTTTTTGTTTGTTTTTCACTTTGATTTTTTGTGTGAAAATCTCCCACAGCGATTGTGGATTTGTCAAGTTTTGCTTGTCTTTCTCTCAGTTTTGGTTTATATATTTTTGAAACTATGTTGTTAAGTATATAAAGGCTCATAACTGTTAATTTTTTGGTGGATTACACCTTACGATCGATAATATTCTTCTTTCTCTTTTTGAAGGTTTTTTGTTTTGTTTTGCCTCCCAATTAATTTTGTCAGAAATTAAAATCGCTGTACTTGCTTTCCTTTCATGGTGTTGATTCACAATATTGTTTTCCCTTCCTTTATTTTCAAAATTCCTGTGCCACTGTCCTAGGTCTCTTGTGGACAGTGTAAAGCTAGACAGTGTCTATTTCATCAGATTCTTTGAGAACTTTGTCTTTCATAGAAGATTTTTATTCAATCACCTTTGTTATAATTTCTATTGTATTTGGCCTTAATTTCATTATATATATTCTAATTCTTTGTTATCTAGTTATTATGGTTTCTTGTTTTTCTTTCTCACTTTCCTGTGCTCTGATTGTTTTCCCTTTGGACAATTTTTTCCTTTAGTGGTTTGGAAATTTTGTCTCCTATTCGATTCCTCCACTGATTCTCTTCACTTTTTTTTTTATGTCCCACTGATTTTTTTGTTTTTATTTATTATTTATTTATTTTTAAAGATTTTATTTATTTATTTGACAGAGAAAGACACATCGAGAGAGGGAACACAAGCAGGGGAAATGGAAGAGGGAGAAGCAAGCTCCCCACTGATCAGGGAGCCCCATCCCAGGACCCTGAGCCAAAGGCAGACGCTTAATGACTGAGCCAACCAGGAGCCCCGATTTTTTTATTTTTAAGAAATAAACCTTGTATTCAACAATCTTATACATACAGAAAAGTGTGCAGGAGCACCTGGGTGGCTCAGTAGGTTAAACATCTGACTCGATTTCAGCTCAGGCCATGATCTCAGGGTCCTAGGATTGAGCCCCGTGTCCAGCTCCATGCTCAAGGGGTGTCTGCTTGAGATTCTCTCCCTCTGCTCCTCTCTCTGCTCACTCTCTCTCTCTAATAAATAAATAAATCTTTAAAAAAAGTGTGCAAATAAATTTTCACGAGTTGAATGCCTGTGTGTAACCAGAACCCAGATCAAAACATGAACAACGAACAACAACCCGAAGCTCCTCTCCAGAGATCCTTCCTAGTTACTATCCCTCTGCCTAGGGGAACTTTTGTTCTTACTTCGGACACCTGAGATTAGTTGTGCTGATTTGTGAACCCTGTGTAAATCCAATCATACTCTTGCATTTGGCTTCTTTTGCTTAACATACTGCTTGTGACATTTATCCATGGTGTTCCATGCAGCCATAATTTGTTGATCCTTATTGCTGTGCAGCATAGAGCATAGAGTAATTTCACTACACAAATGTCTGCAGTTTAGCCACCCAGTTTACTGTTGACTGTTTACCATCCTTTTGAGTTGTTTTTTGCCATTAAAAATAATGATGCCATGAACCTGGCTGAACCTGTCTTAGAGTGAATACACGATGCATTTCAACTTGGGGACTGTGCCTCACAGTAGAATTGCAAGTGTCACAGAGTCTGTGTACGTTCAGCTTTAGCAGGCTTCTAGTAGGTTTCGTAGAGCTGTTTTACCACCAGTTTTCCAGAATGGGTGTGCCACTGTATACTCCTCACACTCCTTGGTTAGCATAGGAAAGTTTCAGTTGTCCCACATCCTTGCCAGAACTTTATTTTCATCTTTTTCCATTTTAGTCACTGTGGTGAGTTTGAGTTTGAATTTGCATTGCCTCGATGACTATGAACTTGATGACTATGAACTTGAGTATTTTTCATGTTCGCTAGTCATTTAGATATCCTCTTGTGTGATGTCTTTGCTAAGTTTTCTATTGTGTTATCTGGCTCTTTGCTATGGCTTTATAGGAGTTCTTTATATATTCTAGATATGAGTTACATGTGGATATATGTATTGTAAGTATACCCTTCCAGTTTTGTGTCTTTTGATGAACAGAATACTCCACTTTAACCTAGCACAATTTATAACTCCTCCTTTAAGGTTAGCTCTTTTTTGCATTCAATTTATTAACTCTTTACTTACTTTATTTGAAAAAGATACTTTATTTTTAAATTTTTAATACCCATATTTAATCATATTTTTCTGGGAATGTTAACAGAGCAAGAATACCTTTACTTTCCTTTCTCTCCCTCTTCCTGGGCTCCTTCCACGTTGAGATGTCCTGTCAACTTAGATTTAAATTGTAACTGTGTCTCTCTTTTTCTATTTTATGGTAGCTATTATTCTATTTTATTTCATTTTCATTTGTTTTCTTTTTAATTATATTATTCTATTTTATTATGTTTCTATTTTGTTTTTTCTTTTCTTATTTTCTATTTTTATTGCTTTCTTTTTCTATTTTATTTTCTATTTATACACAAAGTAAATCTTAGAGTTCATCTTATTTTTATATATGTATTTTTCTGCATCTCTCTATTTATATCTTTACACTGATGTGACTACTTCCCCAACACATTTCCAGTACTCCAGAAGGCTCCTATATATAGCCCATTCCTCTAAGATCTAGAGTGGTTTATTACACATCAGTGGAGAGCTGATACATCTCCCTCATACATACTAATTTACTCCAAGAATGGACATAGTTTTCTTCCTTAACATTTCAAAGCACATAGTGTATTAACCAAGATAGGTTAGATTATGCTGAGTTAACAAACCCCCCGCCCCAAAATCTGAGTTTACATTAAAAGCACTTATTTCTTCTCATGCCATTTTCTGTTCATCTTAGTCACTCAGAACACAGGCTGAGGGAGATTTTGTTCCAAAGTGAGTTTCTACATGTTTGGGTTTTATTACGGAGCATCCCACTTTCAGTACCAATTTCTGGGTTAGTCAGGTTAGGTTAGGTTAATTTCCTTCCCTTGATTTCTGCCTCCCTTCCTCTGTTTGGTATTTCAGATCCTGGGTGGTTCTAGTTTTGCATCAAATTGACCTTAGGGTCTCTGAGGCCAAGTTTCTCTTGTGTTGAAAATGGATATCCTGATGTCCATTGTCAATGTAGGTTCATCAACTATAACAATAGAGCACTCTGGTGGGGTAGCGGGGGTGTTGATTATGGGGGAGGCTGTGCATGTGCTGGGGCAGGTGGTTTATGGGGAATTTCTATGCTTTCCTCTCAATTTTGCTGGGAACCTAAACTGTCTAAAAAATAAGTCTTCAGGGGCACCTGGGTGGCTCAGTTGTTAAGCGTCTGCCTTCGGCTCAGGTCATGATCCCAGGGTGCTGGGATCGAGCCCCGCATCGGGCTCCCTGCTCGGCGGGAAGCCTGCTTCTCCCTCTCCCACTCCCCCTGCTGTATTCCCTCTCTCGCTGTGCCTCTCTCTGTCAAATAAATAAATAAAATCTTTAAAAAAAATAAATAAATCTTCAAATAATAAAGAAAATGGATATACTGTTGTTACCCATCTTATTAGGGTGGCTGTGAGAATGACATGATTATGGGTGTATGTAAGGAGATCATAGTGTTTTTAAGACATCTGCAAATTCTCTAATTCCCATGCCATGAAGACATGAAGTGTATGTCCCTTCCCCTCGAACTTGGACGGGCTCTGTGATTACCTTGATGAACAGAATGGCAAAATGACACCTGAAGGCTTCTGAGTCTATTATGGAAAAGGTTGTACAGCTTCCTTCTCTTGGGGGTGCCTACTCTGAGTCTTCAGCTGCCAAGTTAGATGTCTAGTTGATGCAAAGGCACCATTTGGAGAGATCCAAGAGAGGGAGATAGAAAGATAGAAAGATAGATATAGACAGATACAGAGATAGATAGATAGATAGATAGATAGATAGATAGATAGATAGATAGATAGATAAAGAAAGATATCTGAGCTCTAGTTGGTCCAGTCCCCAACTTTTGAATCTTCTAGCCCAGGTACCATATAAGTGAAGAAGCCTTCAAGATGACCAAAGCCCTAATCACTGTCTGTCTGTACGTGTATGTGAGAGCCCAACTATGAACCACCTAACAGCCCAGCCAACCCTCAGAACCTTGAGAAATAATAATATTAAATTATTGTTGTTTTATACCACCATTTTTGTTATACAGGATAACCAGAGCAGAATAATACCACCTAAGGTATTATTCTAAGTATTTAGAATACTTATTTAATCCTCACAGCTCAATGATGCTTCCCACTTTACATACTGGACAGTTGATGTATAGAGAAGTTAAATGCATCAGGTGGCTTTTCTCAAATAACCCCTAATCTAGGAGTATAAAATAATGACTCTGCTGATCTGGGCCTGGCTCACCTGATCTTTACTGGCCTCATTCACGTATCTGAAATTCGCTCTTGGCTCAGTGATGGCTGGGGAGTCTATCATGGCCTCGCTGATATTTCTGGCATCCAGTCATTGTCATCGGGGGATACTGGAGTGACAGAGCCATGTGATCTCTCATTATCTAGTAGGCTTGTCTGGACTTGTGCACACGGTGGTGACGGCATTCTAGGAGAATGAGTAAAGCCTTCAAGGGCTCCCGAGCCCTGATCTCGGGATCGGTCCAGTGTCATCTCCACTATATTTTGTTCATTAGATCAGGTCACAAGGCCAGCCCAGAGTCAAGGTGTGAGGAAAATAAAACCTTCCTCTTGATGGCAAATCGTATTGCAAAGGGTGAGCTACAAGAGGGGAGTTCTTGGGCCACTGTGCAACAACACACCCTATGACAGAACTTGCCCACTGTTACCCAGGTCACAAATGACAGAGGCAGGATCTGAACCCAGGCAGTAGGGCTCCCGAGGGCATATCACCCCCTACTACATTACACTGAGTAAAGGAGAGCTATTAGCTCTTGGTGAAAGCCATCTTAAAAGGCTGCTCCTATATCAAATCAGGAACCCAAGGCTTTCATACTGTGCTGGAGCAGATGGTTTGAATCTCTGCTTGACCATTTAGCAGCTATTTGTTGTGGGGTAAATTACTCAAACTCCTTGAATCTCAATTTCCTCATATGAAAAATGATAGTTTTTGTAAGATTAAATAAGATCAGAAGGTACTGTCAGCTCTGCTGTAACGCAACATAGGCCTTTCTAAAGATCACTGTACTGTGCAAGATTGCACAATAAAAACCACAGGGCTCATAGAGAAAGTGAGGTCGGAGACATAACACTAAGCCATCGGTGACACACATTAAAACAAAGAATAAGACCTAATGAAAATGGCAATGCAAGTTTACATGATTAATGGTTACCATGCGAAAACTACAGTAAATATGGCTTTATATTGGAAAAAGGACCTGGGATTTGTTTGTGAAACTGGGTGTTGGCAGGGTTACACCTTGCGAGTTACTATGGAGTGGTGGATGGGGTGGGGGGTTCTGAAGTTGGATGACATATGGTGACATTGGACATGGATGAGCTGCCTCCTGACAGGTGGGGAACTGAGGCAGTTGGTAGGCACCTGAAGTATGTGCACGTACGCTGGGTGGGTGTTCCTAAGTGGTTTCAGCTGAGTGAAATTTTTTGTTTTCACCTAGTATTTCTTCCAGACAAAACTGTGCTATCATAAACAAACGAAATTCATGGTATTTTCAAATGGTTCCCTAGTATATCAATTATTTTGGAACAAGTTTGGGTTTTCAAAACATGCATTTGAACAGAATTAAGTGTAGAGTTGTTAGCATACATCTAATATTTATAACCTCTTGATAATTATTAGCTCATCCCTGTTAGCAATGAAGACTCGCTGAACGTCAAAAAAGAGACATAACCTATTCAGCCGCATGAATGTATGTGAGGGGAGGACGTGTGGGTGTCCAGCAAGGAATCTAGAAAAACAAAGGCCAGTGAGCAAGAACTGTCAATGGGTTTGCAGCGCTGGCCAGAGAATCCAAGTGTCCCGCCTTCCTGGGCACGTGAATCTCAATGTCAGGTCTCGTGACATCAGTCATTAAGGTCACCTTCCTCCTCCGGCTCCCAGTCCACGCTCACCCAGCCAACTTGTGGGTTGTGCCGTTAGGAGGCTGCATTCTCCTGCTGACATAAACATTCTGAACCGCTTGGCAGTTGCATTTCTTAGTGTAAATTGCTAAACCGGCACTCGGGTTTCGTACATCAGTCTCTTGTAAATTCCAGGGATTAATCAAGTACAAGCACACCGACACATTCCATTTTCTGGATCTGCAAAGCCAAGGAGCAGATGCTGGGATGCCGTGACCCCGCGAAGTGACTGCGTCCTGCCAGGCTTGGCAGCTGCCTCCCGAAGGACACAGTTACCCATTCTCTGACTGTAGGAGTGCTGCCGTGGACCTGCCCCCCAGCTGGACACACGTGTGTGGGAGCAGATATAAAGTAGGCTCTCCTGAAGGTTCTTATGGTAGCATCAGTTTCTTTGTTCACTAGTAATTAGCTGCAATCACTGGGCTCTGAGCCTCCAGGCACAGCATCTTCACTTACAAGACTTGGATTTGGGATAGCTGACTTTGAATGGATTTGCACCTGCAAATACTGATTTTTCTCTTTCTTCAGGGGGTAAATTACCTTAGAAAGAAAAGGAGTATGACATTCAACTGGCTACTCTATTCCCTATTCATTTGGAACCAAACCTGAGCTAACAAAAACACACATGAGTAGTGTTATCAAAGAGAAGTTAGAGCGAAGGAGACTCTTTTCTTATTTCACTTCAATGCAATACTGACAGATATCTAACCCCATGATTGGGTCTGAAATGCACCACTTGTGAAGATGCCAGGTTTCTAATCTTGTTTCTTACCAACTGAGAGAATTTATAGGCTTTACCTATGGATGAACACCTACTACTACAAATAAACCAAAGATGTAGGCGGACATTTGCTGTCATTTGAAGGCAAAAATAATTGGCCAATTAGGTAAATTGGAACCATGACCATTATCTGGAATCTTTCAAAACTTGTAAAGTTCAAGGCTATCAGTATCTGTCATCTCATAAGAATACCTTAGTATTTAAACTAATTCAATTGTGGTTTGCATATTTATAGGACAAAACATCAATTCTCTATGGTTGCATGCATTGTCACTGTCTTTAGGTATTCACTCAGAAGCTCAATTATTTGTTCAACAAACATTTATTAAATATAGTAATGAATTCCAGGCCCCATATTATGTGCTAAGGATATAACAACTGCATGATCCTTGGCCTGTAAGAGCTTGAAGTCTGGTTGAGGCAAAATACAAATAAATGAATACTTCTTATACACTTCATTAATTCATGTTTTCAACAAATCTTTATTGAGCACCTAGGTACTAGGAGTTATTCTAAACATGGGAAATGCAACAATGAATCTGGGGGACAAAGTCCTCACTTTGGAAAGCTTGTGTTGTAGGAAACTGTGAATGATGAGTATAAGTAAACAAATAAAACAATCTTGGGTGGCCATAAGTGCTATGAACAAAATACAGCAGGGTGAATTAATACGTAATGAGTAGGGAGGGTACTATTTTAGCCGTGACTATTAAGAACAGCTTCTCTGGGAGGGTGACATCTGTGCTGAGATCTGAATATCAGGGAGTGGCCAGCTGTGAGGATCTGGAAGAGGCGGTTTCCATGCAGGAGGGCAGCAATTTCAAAAATCCTGAGAGAACAAGTTTGGCATATTTGGGGGCACCCTAAGCGAGCCAGTGTGGCTGCAGCAGGACTGGGTAGGACACGGGGTCAAGGATGGAGGCAGGGACCTCAAGACCACGGTAAAGCATTGCAATTTGGTCCTAAATTGATAGGAGTTCCTGGTGGTATTTGAACATTGAAATAGCCTGATGTGTGTTTTTAAAAGATTATTCTGGCAATTTGCGCAGGGGCTAGATGGAAGCGGGTGGACAAGGGGGCATCTGCTGTAATCCGGTGGGGACACGGTTATGGCAAAGCACAATCTCTGCAGTGATTAGGTTACAATGTGATTGGCACTATAAAAGCTGCATAGGAAAGAGGCACGAGAGCACAGATATAAGTGGGAGTAATTCTGCTTTGAAAGGTTGGGCGTTCATCAGGAGGGGCATGTGGGACACCACATGTGAGACTAGAGCCATGATCGGCAAACTTCCATAGGGGGTCAGAGGTAAACATTTTAGGCTTTCAGAGCTCTATGGTTACCTGTTGCCACCAGTTAACGCTGTTGTTCTAGCTCAAAAGTAGCCAGAGACGATGCACAAATGCATGGGTGTGGCTGTGTTCCCATAAAACCTTATTTACGAAAACAGGCAGCCAGTGGATGTGGCCTGCAGGCTGTGCTTGGGCCACCCCTGGTCTAGGGTTATTGTCTCTAGCACTGACGAGTTTCTTCTTGTCCTCCCTCGTGTCTCCTGGCATTTCTCTTCATCCTTACTCTTCTGGTTTTACGTTGACTTTGAGAACTCAGATATTTTTCCTATGTTATTGAAATAACTTACAGTGTCATCAACCATGAGATCTCCCTCCCCCCCTCAAATCCACTCAGATGATTAGTCTGATGACCTGTTACAGATATATGGCCTGAAACTTGCCCAAGACTCACGGCAACTTCTTGGTGAAAAGCCCACAGCAGTCCTCATTTCTTACTCACTACTCTATCTTCCAAGTTGGTTTTCTGGCACTGAAAATGATGGACTACAATGATATTGGAGTCATATTTTATTAGTCATTGTCTCCAGCTCCTGGACGCGATCAAACAGCAAGTTCTATTGACTCTTCCTCATAATATTTTCTATCCACCCTCTACATCGGTCAGGACCCAGCCAGGAAAAAATCCACTGAATTTAAAAGTGAACAGAGTGACTTGGTATCACCCATGATGAGGCTAAAAGGCTACAGAGGGAGCAGTAAGCTCTCTCAGAGATGAGCAACAGTGAGAAGCCACTGCCAACCCCAAGCAGGAGTGGGGTGGGGGCAAAGGAAGGAGCCAGGCTTACAGCAGCCCAGGGGCTGGAGTCACCAGTTGGCAAGTAGAACCCATAGCAGGCCTTCTTGGCAGGAGCTGAAGCCATAAGGAGTGAGATGACCATTGCTGAGACAATGCCCAGGACAGTGAAGTAGAGGAAAAAATAACTAGAGTTCTTTCTTTCTCCTGCTCCACAATCACCTGCTTGTTCTTCCACTGGCCAAACTGACACAGAAACCAGCTGACACAAAGGCCTGTGAAACAGTGGGACAGAGCAGAGGAAGGGCAAGGAGTGGGTCTGGGGGAAAGGGACCCTGCACCCACTCATCCCCTCTTCCTTTTGCCGGCAGTGTGGGTCAGGTAGACTCACTGTCCTACTCCTGTTTGACCCTGATAGCAACTCACCAAGTCCCCTTTCTTCAAGCTGTGCTCTTCCACATGATGCAGTCTTGTCAAACCCATAGCCAACTTTCATGGCTGAACTCAAGTCACACCTCTTTCTTGAAAGGTTTTGGATCACTCCAAAACTCTCCAGTAGACTATTTCTTTTGAAACCCTGCACCAAGTATTGTTTCCAATAAGCCCTGGGTACTTGATCATATATTTCTTTTTATTGGATCTAAACATTTCTTCCAAGTAGACTATAGTTTTCTCAAGTGCAAGGACCATACATTTTATTTCTTTGTATTGTCTATTGGCCCACCTCATAGATAGGTACAAGTATGTGCTAAACAAATGCTCATTGATTAGATTTTAAAATGCCAGACCTCTAAAGGTAAGAAGGAACCTCACTTGCCTAATTTACAGTCTCTTGACTAGTCACAAAGAGACTCTTGAAGTCAGAAAGAGAACTTGGCAGGAATAAAGGTTTGCAGAGATATCAAAGTGTGGAGGAGACTTGAAATTCTTTCCAAGAAGGAAAGTTGAGTGGAAAATGCACATATATGGGCACACACACACACACACACGCACATACACACACACACATACACATGCATAGCCAAGGGCAAACACCAGGTGGGCAGAGAGAATGACAGGTCCTAGGATCAGAGGGTTCTCTGATTACAGAGTGAAATGTGCTGATTACACACAGAAAAACAAAAATATGCAATAGTTAGTCTTACACATGTGTTTTTAAAAGTGCCTAGAAGGACAGCTACCAAAGAGGTCTTCTGCACACTCTTTGAGGGACCCACTACCTAGATGCCATGTTTGTCGGAAGGAAGCCTGCTTCACAGTCAGCTTCCCCAGGCCCAGACTGCCCATCTGTGATGTGAGTTGTTTGGAGGAAAAGAGTTTGGAATTTGCCCAACCAAGCACCAGGCACAGACTGCCTCAGAGCCAGAGTTGACCCAAACTTCCTTGCCATTCACAGCCAAATGCGCAGCCTCAGCTGAGCTCTTCCTGGATGGCCTGGGATATCCTCCTTCGGTGAGTCAGCATTCACACTTTGTAACTTTGTGTAAACATTCTCCTGACACATCCGGGAGAGGGAACAGGGAGGTATAGCACGTGCTATCCAGGCATCTTCACTGCCTGGCGTCCACCGACAGCCCTTCCACAACTCACATGGGTACCCCTTGTAGACAGACCAGAAGCAAGTTTTCACTGGTTTCTTCCAGTGACTGACATCCTACAAAACTAGGCTCCAGCCCTCCAACTCGCCATCCCCTAGGGTGATGGCATAGAAGACGTAACTATGTCAGTAAGATCTCAATGGCTCTGGGGGGGGGAACTCCCTCTGAGAGATGTACCTACCCCTCAAGAAACAAAGTCACAGTTCTCCTTCCAAGACACAAAGAATAAGAGGCTAGTGATCTGGAGGACGGCATCAGTGACTCCAGGTGACACTGGGAACATGACAGAAGCGGCAGCAGTTTGGTTTATATGCTGAGATATCACTGCCTCCTTCAGCCTGCTGACCTGGGGACATCTGAAGGGAGACTGCCTGTACCTAGGACCCACAACTTCTGAGACCTATGAAACCTTTGGATTGTGTACATAAGTTCGTTGGAGGATTCTCAGAAATACTTGCAGAAGGCTAAGCTTCCTCTCTGGGTAAGAGTATTTTCAACTAAAGAGAAATGGGGAGTCTTCCAAGTAGGAGTTTCATGGGATTGATATTACTATAGTTGCACACTCAGTTGGCTGGTGATGCCTAGAACACCTGGACTCTATGAAGAGTTTCCTAACAGTGAGAAAGGACTCCAGATCGGATGGTCTCCAGTGAAAGTGATTTCTTGAGTGACTCAAGCTTGGACACATCTAGTGAGCAGGGATTAATGAGGGGGTCTGGGTTTCCTTTTCCAGGGTGATTCCCAGGACCCTCAAAGTCCCTTCTAATTCATCAAAATCAAAATCAAAGTCCCTAATTCTCAAAATCAAAATCTCATCTAAATTCTATAGAACATTCTTATTGGACAACCTTGCAGAGTTCTCTTATCTATCCCTTGGACGTTACTGTGTTGTCATGAGGCTGCATGTCTTTTGCACTTCAGCCATAAGTTCTTATTTTCATAGTCAAGAATGTGGGGCAACACAAGGACAGAGTGGCAAAAGAAAGGAAACCCGAGAGGCAGGTTTGGAAAAACAAATCTTCTGTAGGCTTATAGATCTTACAGGCGTTTAGTTCCACAGTTGCTTTTAGGATCCTGGATGGCTGCCTAAAATCTGTACAGCAGTATGCAAAGAACTTCAAGTGCAAAGTTATGCTCTCCACCGTTCCCACTTGCCAGTATGGCCGCAACAGAGTTATACAACTGACAAGATATTTTTACAGATTTTTCTCAGTAGGGTAGCACATTGATCATTCGGGGATTTATAGAGGAAAATTGTCAGTCAATCGATGCTTCTACATTGGCAAGCTGACCCCACTGCTAACCTAGTCCAAATAACTTGACAGCACAGAGTGTCAACAGTTCATGATCTGATGGATCACTTTAGATAAGGAAGAAACCAAATTACCCTTCAAATGAATTGATAAAGTTGAAATATGTGAAGAGAAGCAGTTTTCTCCTTCGAAAAAGTTCCCTATCCTATTTGAATCATAAGATAGGAGACTGTTAGAACAGAAAGTTTAGTGATAATATAGTAAAATTAAGTGCCTTAGTAAAATGAAAGAATTGGGGCAATTTTATGGATGTGATGACTTGCAGCTCTCTGGCTTTGCCCAGATGGCCGTGGGATGGGACTGACATCCTACTTGGTGCCAGGGGAAAATTTCATTTTGCAAAAACAAACACACCAACCAAACCAACAACCAATTCTAGATTAATGTGCCATTCGTGAGCTTTATTTTCTTTAAACTTGTTCTTGTAAGTTAATGGATCAAGACAGAAGTCCACCACTAGAGCTATCATTTCCTTTAGTTTATTTAAATAGCTTCATGTGGAATGAGAACTTTAGCTACTGTTCTATCGTGTGTGTGCAAAGGCTTTTGTTTGTAATATTAATTCTTCTACTGGATATTTTATAGTGTAGATAACTTTTATCAGGTTTTATTTTATCTTCATAAAAATATCACTTTATGCTTCTTGTGTAAACAATTAAAAACCTCGAGTTGTTACTGCATGAAATTTATTTCTCCTTTGCAAAGAAATTGGAAAAGCCAGTTGATTGCAGTTAACATATTAAATGTAAAAGTTATTATCACCTCCATTATATTAAACCCACTTTTGCTCTTTGCTTTCGCCTAAAATTTGTTTTATTCCATTTATTCAGAATCAATGCTGAGACTCAAAACTGTCTTCCATCTGACCAATTCTCAGTAAAAAAATAAGAGAACTGAAAAAAGGAGCAGAAAATACAAGCCAAAATGTTACAGTCTTCCCAAAATAGTTGTGGAATTGAGGTGTATTTAAAGTTTGGGTCTCTGTTTTCTAGATATTGCTTTAATTCTTTCATATTAAATGTTTTGACTTGGCCACTATAAATGTTTTCAATCAGTTGTTGTACAGTATTTTTAGCTTTCAACTTTAGTTTAAGAATGTATTATGCATATAGAGAAACATATATAACTATGGAAGTTACCTCTGCATGCAGAGATGGAACATGATGTTTTTGTAACTTGTCACTTGTTAATTTGTTTTTGGGTTTAAGAAAATATAGTCTACATAATCTCTGAAATTTTTACTCAACAAATATATTCTGAGCATGTGCTATGTGATAAGCAAACTGCTAGATGTAAGTTATGCAGATATTATGGGGTCAACATTTTATATACTTACATGTCTAAAAAAAGAGGTGATATATATATCACAGTATCTATTATATAAAATTACATATACAATTTTAATCTGAAAGACTTCCTTCCAAAGGACTGGGAGTTGTGGAAAGAACAATCTTAACAATTCAATGTGTATCAGTCTCGGCTAGGATTAGTTTCCTCTTGTTTGTTCAATGTCTTTTGGATTCAAGGTTCATCTCCCTACCAGGCTGTGTTTGCCTTTCAGGTATTCATCCCAAATCCTCTCCTTCTCCAAGATGGAATGGGGAAGAATGGCAAGTCTTGCATATCCTCTGAAATTCAGAGTAGCTGTTGGGTGTATGGGTCCTTGTGCTGCCCTGTAGTTCGTACTGACCTCTGATTGAGAAGTCCTTATCCACTGAGAGACAAGCTCTTACCTGATGTACATGGCTGATGAAATGTGTGTCCCATTCTCTTGACATAGGCATGGTGCCCTGGGAGCTAAGCCATCTCCCTGTACCAGTCATTAGGCGTGGCCCATCTGTCCTGAAGCTCTCATTCTGCCCCATTGTAGTGACCCCTCGCTGGGCACATTTATTGGACCAGAACCAACAGCTGCCTGTCTCCTGTGAGGCCACAGGTACTCCTGGTGCCCTTTCTACAGCCTATTCCCTTCCCAAATACTACCCCCCACCACCATACACATACCACCACCACCACCAGCAGCAGCAGCATTTAAATGTGTGGCTGTTTCCTATGAGGTGGTTTTCTCTCAGGAAGACCAAGGAAGACAGAAAACTGAGTCTTAGACAGATTTGCCCAGGGTCGCATAGTTAAGAAGTGGGAAAAAGCCAGTAGCCAAATCAGGGCAGTCGACCTTAGAGCCTGAACTCTGACCAGCTTGCCACCCTGTCTTAAGGTGACATCTCAGCCACAGTGATCACCATGCATCCAAACTGTCTTCAACAGTCCTGGCTTGAACTATTTAGTGCCTTTGGTCCATGAAGATGCTCTAACTTGTCCAACTGTGTGTCCCATTTTCTTACAGTTCTGAAGATCAGAAATTCAAAATGCGTCTCCCTGGGATAAAATCAAGGTATGGCAGGGCTTCGTTCCTTCTGAAGTCTCTAGGGAAGAACCTGTTTCCTCGCCTTTTCCAGCTTTTGGGACCTACCCACATTCCTTAGCTCATGACCATCTTCCATCTTGAAAGAAAAGCAATTACAACCTTCCAGACTTGCTTCCCTTGTAACATCTCCTCTCTTTTTTCAAGGCAGAGAAAAATGAATTCAAGGACTCACAGCCACCTTTTGGCTCAGCTTCTCCCTCTACCCTCAACATATGTGGGCCTGTCATATCATTTCCTCTCTCTCAAAGGGGTATGGGAAGGGGAGGATTTGCATAAGGCTCCCCAGGCTCTAGAACCATAAAACTTTTCACTTGTGTTCTGTCAGGTGGAAGTCTCCTCATACTGCTTCACTACTTGTTTACAGGACAGCTTCTAGCAAAGCTTTCCTCCTGTGATATGTAAAGATGAATTAGGTGAACTTTGAAAATCCTTTTTTTCTCTGGAGAAGATTTTGTTTCCAAAACTAATGTTGCACATTCCAAGTTTCACAGGTGAGTCAACTTCACCGGGGAGGCAGAACTCAACGTCCTCTCTCGAGGTGGGAGGCTGCAATAAATACCACAGTTGTCTGCAGCTGGTGAGAAGAAAAAAGAGGCTCAGTGGGATCCTCGTTCTCCAACCTGTCTCCATTCCAGCAAGGGCAGCTTGCTGTCCCCTCCCCAATGGGGACCACTCTTGGGCTGCAGCCTGCTCACCCCTCCATGTTTACCCTTTCATATCCTACCTTCCCCATCACCTCTTGTTCTCTCTTCTACCTCCAGAAGATAAATCAGTCTAGGACTATAGCTTATTTACATGCAACATCATGAGACTTTAGACTGCCAACTTATTCCCTTCTCTATGGCATCTGCCCACTTTTAGAAAAGGGGAAGAGAGAGCCACTTTTCCTACAACCAGAATCTTTGGGGATGGAGTAAGGATTTCAGTGAAGGATGCACCTGTCTCCCTCAGTAACTCATCTGTATTAAGGCAAGTAAGAGCACTGAACCTCCACTGCAGATTCCAGGCCAGAGCCTCCTCTGTGACAGAAGAGGGAAAGAAGAAGAAATCTCCCATTTTGGAAATCTGTTGCAAAACTACATTATCAAAGGGAGAGAAGAAATATTTAAGAGAAGAAAAAGAGAAACTGCTGAGATTTATGACCTATGTTTTTCAACATTAAGTATTCCTCAAACGTTTCCACTTACAGCATAGGACGATGGAGGCTGTGTATGTGTAAGTAAATGATGATGGAAACATGTCATTTCTTTGAAATCTCATGGTTTAGTTTTAAAAAAAGAGGTACAAACTTCTAGTTACAAAATAAATAAGTCATGGGTATATGTGTGGATACGTGTGTGTGGTGTTTGGAATAAAGGGGAACTACCTTGGGATCTGTGATTAGTGTATGGCAGAGTTGGTCTCAGTGAATTTTAAGTTATTAGTTACTGTATTAAACATTGCCATTATCATCCCCTCATCCTCCTCCCCTTCCAAGTTTAAGATGGTTATGTATGTGAAAGCACCTTGTGTACCTAGGGTCTCCTTATTTTATATCTGAAAAAGTTAAAATGAGGCATATTCAAGATTTGATTCTGGATGACCTCTTCATTTTCTTTTTTTTTTCTAAAGATTTTATTTATTTATTTGAGAGACAGAATGAGAGAGAGAGAGCATGAGAGGGGGGAGCCTCAGAGGGAGAAGCAGACCCCCCGCCGAGCAGGGAGCCCGATGCAGGACTCGATCCCGGGACTCCAGGATCATGACCTGAGCCGAAGGCAGTCGCTTAACCAACTGAGCCACCCAGGTGCCCCGACCTCTTCATTTTCTACAGTGGCATTGAAAAGTCCATCCAATAAACCTGGCTGAAAAAAAAATCAACTACATCAATGTGTATATTTGTTGAGTCTAAAGCACATATTACTCTGCTGAGAGCTTCACATATTTCTCATTGAATCTTTATAAAAACCCTCAGAGAACCCAAATAATTTGCTCACAGTCATCCAACTGGGAATGAAGAAAGGTACAAGTTGAACTCTGGTCTGTTTGAATTCTGAAGACCTTGCCCCTTCTATGAAATAATGTCATTCTCGCTGCACCAAACAAAAACCACACAGAAGGAGAGATAATGACAAGATTTCACTCACCACTGACATCACTGTCAATTACTTCCCAATTCCAATCAAAATGTCAATAGCAGTTGCTCTCTTAATTGGCCATAGATTCCTGGATTGCTTCCTGAAGATTCAAAACTTTGGTTTTCTGCAAGCCAGGCCCTTCTCCCTTGTTCACGCTGTCCATCCTGACTCTGGACAAAGTCACTGGTGCCTTGTGTCATCACTCAGGTCTTCCGCCTCTTTATGAGAGAAAAACCAGGATGGCCCAGGCCATGGTGACGAGGTCTGGAGAGGCAGACTTCAGGTCAAACTGGGCTACTTTTGGCTCCCTGAGAAGATCTGGAAATTTGCCTTGCTGGTAGAGAAAAATGGCCAAATCAGACATCCCAGTAATTGTGTGTTGTGTGAAAAATTGAGGTCAAACCAGAACAATAATGGCCAATCCTCAAATGTTTGTTTTCTATCATTTGTTTTGGATCCCATCACTAAAGGCAAGACACTTAGCCACTGTAATGTGGTCTTGTGATAATTTTTTTTGAAATATAAAGTTTTTATCTTTTCACAGGGGAACATTATTCCTTGTTGTTTATATCACAATTTAAATACAATTTTATGCTCGTAAACCTTTCCTTTTTTATGTTCCCCGTCAACAGCTGAAGGTAAATAAAAATAACATTTAAATAATGCATGCTAATAAAATTCATAAAGGGAAGAGTGTTTATAATAGAATCAAAAAATCAATTCCATCACACCCCTACATAGGCTAAAAACCCATATTCAAAACACATGATTATTTCAAGGACTGTGACATTTCAAAGCTGCTAGGATGTCTTAAGCCCTTCCAAATTATATGACCTGAGAATATTAAATAATTATTTCTTTTGATTTTGTCCCTAGCTATTCCAGCAATAAAGGGAAGACAATTATGCAAATGAGCCTGGGCAACTTGCTAAAAGATCACAAACCACTGAGTGTTGCTCAGATGCCTATATTTTATGTTAGATATATCTCCTCAAAGACTGGAAAATGGATCTCTAACTTTCCCCAAAGAAAGTTCACAGAGTATATTTTAGCTTTCAGGGCTCTAAGCTCAGAACACAAGCCAATGCCAGAAATAAAGGAAGGGTTTCTTGCTATTCTCCAGAACAAAGGGTCTGAAGGTATCAAGGATTGTATTGGATTGTACTATACAAATATTTTTTTTAAAGGCACAATCTATAAAAGTAATGAACTAGATAAAATTAGAGATAAATTGAGAGAAAGTCCTTTAGCTTTTCTTGGTCCTGAATTTACCAGATAATTGTCCAAATTTTCACTGCACTTTTCATAAGGAGACACAGCCATCACTTTGTTGAAACAAAAGGAACTTTGGGATTTCTTTGGTCCATTTGTTACCTTTTTTTTTTTTTAAAGATTTTTTATTTATTTGATAGAGAGAGACACAGGAGAGAGGGAACACAAGCAGGGGGAGTGGGAGAGGGAGAAGCAGGCTTCCCGCTGAGCAGGGAGCCCGATGTGGGGCTCGATCCCAGGACCCTGGGACCATGACCTGAGCTGAAGGCAGCCGCTTAACGACTGAGCCACTCAGGCACCCCGGTCCATTTGTTATCTTATATTAAATTTCCTCATGGGTGAGGAGAGCCATTCATATAATCCAGCCCCATGTAGAGGTCAAAGCCACTGGCATGTGACTAAAGAATCTTGTCTTCTATTAAATTCTGCTTCACACAATGAGAAAATAAGGAATAAGAGCTGCGTAACTCAGGAAAAAGATATACAAATTCTGTGCAATAAATATGAATCTAGCATACCAGCTGGAGAGGAGCAGGGGAAAACTAAAAATAATACTGTCGATTTTAAAATAGTTGAAGCCAAGACATGCCAGGAAATATTCACATTCAGCTAACATTTATTGAGTGCCTACTACACACAAGGGTCCACGCTAAGTACTTCACATATATCACCTCCTTTCTTCTTCACGAGAGCCTTGCAAACTAAGAAGAGAGATGGATTTTTTTTAAACAGAGGAGGAAACTGATGTTCCTAGTGGTTACATGATAGGTCTCCAGGCCTCACAGCTGGTGAGTCTAACCAGGTTTCAGATCAAGTTTTCTGACTCTGCTTGAAATAGTTTCTCCCAGAAGCAGAACCTTGGCCAAGGAATTGAGTGCAAGTGATTAAGAAGAAAATGTCCCCATGAGTAGGGAAGCAGGATGGGGATGAGCAAGATACCAGGCAAGGTGCAATTTTAGGTGAAGCCTCAGATTTAGATTTTATTTTGAGGCAAAGGAGCTAAGAATTTGTGCTTCCTCATCAGCTAGTCTGTGGCCAGCCCAACTACCTTCCCTCTCTCCAGAGCAAACCTCTGAGGTGGGAGTATTTAGTGGCAAAGCAAGCAGAAGACAGATACACAGAGCAGGTGCAAGAATATCATCAGAGCCCACTATAGACTCCAAGACTTGTGCCTCCTACTGCTTCTGTTGTTGTTTTTAGTATAATTTTGGAATAAATCCCCCCCCAAATCATGGAAATAGAAATAAAACATGATAAAAGCACCCAATGCCCAACAAATACAGGAAAAGAACAGATATTCCAGAGGGCATCTTTGGAGATCGCACAGCTAGGCCATTTCTTTAGTTCCAACAGAAAGAACCATTTGTGTAAGGCCTATGGCTTCACAGAGCTTGTATGAGAATTGAGAATACCATTCTTTGGTATAAGAACAAGAGGAAGGTTGGTCTTGCCGCACATGCTCTATTATAAGCCAGCCGTAACCACCAGTTACACCAGAAATGTCTTCCCTCTCCTGTACTGCATGTTCTCTGACTTATGCTCTCTGAGTGATGTTACCTGTGTGTGTGTGTGTGTGTGTGTGTGTATTGGGGAGTATAAAGTTGCTGCATTTTGGTACAGGATAGAAAAAATTCTGGTTAGTAGCATCTGAACTATCTCCCTCCCAGTGTAGAAAGTGCTTATCGTTGGTCACAGTTGTGCATCAGGAAGCACCCATTGTTGATCCTTTTATGACACCCTATGTGGGCTTCACAGAGGCACTCTACATATGGGCAAGGCCCAAGGAGCATACTTAGGCATATCTACCTACATTATTGCTCACCATGGAAATGTAGGCTGGAGATTGTAATCCAGTTCTCAGAATCTCTGCCCATACAAAGAAGAAAAAGAGGGAGGTTGATTGATCCTTTTAATAATCAGTACAATTTAGTGAAATATAACCTGTCACTTACCACTAATCAAATATGAGAGTTTTAAAATTTCTGTGACTTCAGAAAAGGCACTTACGCCTAATTTATAATGTTTCAGAAAAGTGACATTCCATAGATCAAATACAAGATAGTCAAACTAGGATTCATTAACATCACATTTAACTATATTTTTTAAATCATATGAAGCAATAAATTGAGATGGATTAGTAACTTGAGAGAAACTGAGAAATGTTAGGTATCTGAAAAGACATTTATCATCACAAATACAATTTTTTATCAAATAATAGTGATTGCCTCCATTATAGAAGCCAGAATCTGACAAAGGGCAGAAATATTTCTTAGAAGATGCTACAATTCTGTATATGTCTTTCTACTTTCAGCTGGACAGAGAACTGAGCTCTTATTCTCATTACTCTCCTCCTGTAAATATAACTTCTCATTTCTTAAAATGTGGGCCAATTCCATAGACATATCCCCAAGTTTTTTGTTGTTGTTGTTGCTATGGGCTGAAATCCATAAGGCTTTCAAAGAAGATTCAGGTATGATGCATTAGATAAACTAGAGAGGTAGACTTCCTTAGCATAGAGTTTATGATTCAGAGATAATTTCATAAAAAAGAATCATTATAGTAAAATAACAGACCACTGTGTTCTTTTGAACGTAGTATCTAAAATGATTTAACTTAGATTTTGCAAGTGACTCATGGAAAAGACAGACCCAAAACTAATTTTTTTTTCCTGAAAATAATATTCAGTGAATTCTGATTAAGAGGGATAGAGACGTCTATTGGTCATTGTCATCCATCTTTAATGTAGACATGATCAGATGTGCACTGGTGCCAGGCAAAGCCAGATCTTTCTGTGGCCTATTCATAGTTTCTGTGTTCCTCCCCATTGCTCAAACTTTAGATAAGTTTTGCTTTTTATTTTTCAGGACTAACTGGGATTTCTGACGTTTGCTCACTTCTTCCAAACTACAATCTCCTCATGTATATGACTAGCTTCACATTCTATAACGTCAGATGAAACCAAATGAAACAAGACTTGTGTTTCAGCCCACCGAGGGCACATATCTCAGGCATTTTACATGATGCAAGGAATGAGAATATGGTAAGGTTCATTAAGGATATGGAAATAAATGCCTTTGATTCTCCTTGGAGAAAGAAGAGTGAAAAATCAGACTCACTATGAGAGAGCACTGAACCTTGGCCTGGTGTAAGATGTATGTAAAATCCTTATTGCTTGCATAGATCTTTGAGACCTGACTTTAAGAATGAAGTGAATTCGTTCTCATGAACAGCTGAAGACAGAATTGTCAGCAGCCTCTGAGTTAGAAAAAAACCTAATCAATCGATCAATCTACCAATCTACCTATCTATCATCTCTTTATCTAGCTATCAATCATCTATTTTTGTCCATTATTCTGTAAGGAAAAATCTAAGATTTTAGAATAGGCAAAGGGATTACTAGATATCCACTCAGCGGAATGCTGGAGTCTCTGGGGACTGTCTAATCTTATAGGGATGTGTGCCCTTAGCTTTCACTAGGCTACATTACACCTCTGTAGAGAAAGACATTAACTTGTAGAAAATGGATGCTAATGCAAATATTGCCTCTTCTTAGCTGTGCAAATAATTCCTGATCATGGCAATGCAAATGAATTTTGTGCAGTAGAGAATATAAATCTCTGTAAATTAAATCTTCATTTGAACCAGGTCTAATACCTTACTTGTTCCCTTATTAATGTTTCACAATTATTGTTGATACATTTATTTTCTACCTATATGAGAGTCATAATTTTATGTTTGTTGGAACACTACCCTTTAATAATACTCAATGAGGGACTTCTTTTTCTTTTGAGAGCTAGAATGATTCTGGAGGAGGGGTGATGATTCCAGTAGGAGCAGAATCACTTGGTCCCACTTGTGGAATGCTGCTTGAAGAGGAGCAGAAATGGCTGGGATATGGTTAGGAAAGGGGCAGGGCTGAAAGTGTTGTGAAATTGAGAACAAAGAGCCAGTTTTGTGTTACACACACACACACACATTTATAGGGGGACACCACATAAACACACTTAAAGAGGAAAGAAAGGGAGAGAGGAGAGAGCCTATTTCTTTTCCTAAAACTTTCCCCTTGCTCTTTGTTTCTTGACTTAATATTTTTTTTACATGCATCATTATTTGTTTTGATTTTTCCTAGAAAGAACTTCACAGAATGCCTGCAATTTATACAGCAGATATGTTTATTGTGACATGCTGTCAGTTCCATTTCTTTCAAAATACAATAATTTCAAATACTATGTCAGTTAAAAATTAAAAAAAAATTTTTTGAGAATATGTATTTATTATTTTTGTGTGCTTGCTTAGAGGCACCTCATAGAGCTAGCCACCATTCCTTTGCTCACCAAAGCCCTACAATTAACTAAAATCAGGAACTGATTAAAAAATTTCTTACTAAATGATAGAATCCTTTCCTGTAAGCCACTAGCAATAGTAATGTTTTGTCAGTTTCCTTATATCTAGATCAATGTTCAGCCTTTCTTTGAATTGAATTGGGTATTTTTGAAGAGTACATGCTAGTTGTTTTGTAGAAAGCCCCTCAGTTTGTGTCTGTATGATGGTTTCCTTGCAATTGGATCCAGGCAATGACTTTTTTGGCAGAAATTCTATGTAAGTAATGTTGTATCTTCCTCGATGCATTGAATCTGGCATTTTATGAGGTCACTTGGTGCCATTATTGGTAATGTTAGATTTATCATATGATTAAAAATGAAAGCAATGCAGGATTTAACAGTAGAGAATGAAGAATGGTATAGAAAATTTATTGCACTCTATCTAAAAAGTAACTTATTGTATCTGGTAGGAATACATGAGGAGATACATTATAAGAGCATCTTATTCTTTGATCAACATTTTAGCCAAAAGTTTTAAGATCCATAATGAACCTTGCTTAAATCAATTAATATTATGATGATTGAAAATAGTAATTTTTCTATTTCATTTCTTTCACATATAATATTAAGAATTCTGCTGTAAAAAAGAGCTTCCTCTTTCTCTCTCCTCATTTCATCCCCCTCTGACCACAAAGTATACATTCAAAAATATTGGAAAACTGGGTTTTATTAATATGAAGCAATGCTTGCTATCCCCATGCAAATCTCTGGCTAAACTGGATTAGAGAAAATGGTTTAGACTCCAGGCCAACCTGGAAACTTCTGTCACTCACCATAAATCTAGAATACCACAACCCACTTAGGTGAAGAAATGTCTCCTGTTCAATAACTATCCTGGCTCATTTCTATTATCTAGTAGACAGAGCTCATGAAGAAATGAACCATTTAATGTCCTCTCAGGGGAATCCACGATCAGGGGACTCAGGCCCACCACAGGTATACCATACTTTGGAGACACTGCCACAGAGTAAGTCTTCCTTATAAGGGACAGCGTCTCTTCCTTGGTTAACATCTACCAACAAGTCAATTCTGGTTAGAATGACTCTGCATCAGTGCTCACCTGACATTGAGGGTCAGAAAGAGCAGTTAAAATCTAAGAGTAGCAGACAAATGAATCAAAAACTCATTTATGTGAAGGATAGAAAATAACTTATCCTGTTTTCTGATATTTGGGGTTTACCAGGAAAAAAAAGGAAGAGGAAGAGGAGCTGCTCATTGCTAGTGATCCGACATCTTCAGTGTTGGGTTGAATTATGTTCCCCTAAAGATGTCGAAGCCATAGCCCCTAGTGCCACAGGTATGACCTTATTTGAAAAATATTTGAAAATTGCAGATGTCATTTGTTAAGATGAAGCCATACTGCAGTAGTGTGGGTCCTTAATCCAATATGGCTGATGTCCTCATAAGAGAGGAGAAACCATATGGAGACAGAGACACAGAGAGGGAAGGCAGCCATATGAGGAGGGAGGCAGAGATTGGAGTGATGCATCTATCAACCAGGAGATTCCAAGGACTGCCAGAAAATACCAAAAGCCAGAAGAGGCAAGGAGGGATTCTCCCTTACAGGTTTCAGAGAAAATATGTTCCTACTGATTCTTTTGTTTTAGACTTCTAGACTCCTGAAGTGTGAGATGGTACATTTCTGTTCTTTTAAGCTGCCCAGTTTGTGGTATTTTGTTACAGCAGCTCATGAGACTAATATAGATTTCCTAATAACAAATACCTAAAACTGTGGGAGTAGCTGTGGATTTGGGCAGTGGGTAGAGGCTGAAAGAATTTTGAGTTGCTTGATTGTGAAAGTCTAGATTGCCTAGAGGAGACTTGGTAGAAATATAGACACAGAAATCCAGATCACTTTCTATTTCTTAAAGAATACAGAGATCTTCACTAACAGAATACTGTTGTAAACATGAACATTAAAAGTGCTTCTGGTGAGGACTCAGATGCAAATGAGGATCAGATTATTAGTTACTGGATGGAAAAATAACCTTGTTACAAAGTGGCGGAGACCTTGTCTGAATTACGAGAACTCGAGAACTCGTCTGTGGGATGGAAAATAAAACTTGCCAGAGAAGAACGTGGATATTTCACTGAGAAGAATTCCAAGAAAAGGGGAGAATGTAGCTTGGATTCTCCTTGCTGTTTATAATAAAATGTGAGAGGAAAGAGGTCAATTGAGGAAGGAACCGCTAAGCAAAAAGGAACCAGCCCTTGATGATTTGGGAACTGCTCAGCCTCTCAGATAGGCCCAAAAGTGCAACTGGATGAACTTTTACCAAAGTGGGTAGGCCAATCCACCACCTCAGCAGGAGTCAGTAAAAGAGATGGGGTTTTTCAGGTAAGACCTGTGGAAAATTCTGATGGCTCATGGTGTGGCTCCCTACAACATTCACGGAAGACTAAAACAGTTTTTGAGAACCTTATGCCTGCAGAAGCACTTCTAGCCTGGCCTGAAAGAGACGGACATGGGAAGAAGTGAAGGAAAGATGACTCTGAGGATAGAGCCATGGATGCAGAGGTCACTGGGGTTGCTGCTGCCACCACCTGCGCTGGGAAGGCACAGGCCCAGCAGGTGAGGCTACCACCTCCTTGTTCCAGAGACGGGGGCTGCCACCCAGCCCTGAGGAGGACAGGATCACTGCCCGGGGCCACAGGGACAAAACATGGGGCCACAGATAATTATTCTCAAGACTTGACATCAGATGGAATTTTCCCTGCTGAATTGTGAACTTGCTTCAGCCCAGTGACCCCCTTTTTTTCCTTCCACTTTCTCCCTGTTAGAATGGGAATGTCTATCCCACGCTCACCCATAACTGATTTAGTTGATGAGATCTGGGATTTTTGAGATGACAGATATTTAGATGAAATTTTGAACTCAGAGTTGAGGCTGGAATGGTTAAGACTTTTGGGGATGTTATGCTGTGGTGAACGTATTTTGCACACAGGAAGAGCATGAATTTGGGGATGGGCAGAGGGAAGATTGTTATGGGTTGAATTGTGTCCCCCAAAATATCTGTTGAAGTCCTAGCCCCCAGTATATCAGAATGGGACCTTATTTGGAAATAGAGTCATGGCAGAGGTGATTAGTTAAGGTTAGGTCACGCTGGGGTAGCCTGGGCCCTTACTCCCACCTGACTGGCATCCTCAAAAGAGAGGAGAACGCAAACATAAAGATAGAGCCACAGAGGGAGAAGGTGGCTACGTAGGGTGGAGGCAGAGAGTGGGTGATGTCTCTACAAAACAAGATGCTTGAAGGATTGCCAACAAGCACCAGAAACAAGGAAGAGGCAAAGAAGGATTCTCCTCGATGGGTTCAGAGACAGGGTACGGCTCTGTCTACAACTTGATTTTAGATGTCTAGCCTCCAGAAAGATGAGATAATAAATCTCTGTTTCAAGCCCCCAGGTTTGTGGTACTTCGTTCCAGCAGCCCCGGAAACTAATACAGTGTCTAAGTCCCAGTAAGCAGCTGCCTGAAATCTCTGTGAAGTGAGGAGGATCAACTGACCAATAATCAATTTGCTATCAACATTCAACCATTTTGAGTGCCAAACACCAAGGCTTCTTATTTCGTACTTTGCCAGTGAGACAGCCTCCTCCTATGATACTTTATGAGAATTTTACTCTTAGTTTGCCCTTGAGATTCTATTGACAAAAGTCACTTTGATGGTTATCTGAACCATCTGGATAACAAAATTTGTTGGAGAAAGGGTCTTATCACCCTATTCATCTTTATATCTGCTGTACCATAAGGCTCCCTATGTCACGTGCACAAACATTCTCAAATGTATCCCGCAGGAAGAAATACATCTGCCGCGGTAACCCTGTGTTCCCATACCTATGCATTCACATAGCTGAAAAAAATCACTTTACCGTCTTTAATACTTGCCAAACATATATTTTCTCTTCTCTTCTATTTTTAAAAAAGGTGATATCCACCTGTATTTGTCTTCTTGGGCCATCATAACTAGGTACCACAGACTGGGTGGCTTAAGCCAGAGGAATTTCTCTCTCACATTTCGGAGGGCTAGGAGTCTTAGATCAAGGTGGTATCAGATTCTGTTCCCAGTGAGGGCCCTCTTCTTGGCTTGTAGATGGTTGCCTTCTCTCTGTGTTCTCACATGGTAGACAAACAGAGAGAGAAAGGGCAAAGAAGCAAGCTCTCTGGTGTCTCTTCTTATGTGGACACGACTAGTACCTCATGACCTCATTAAAACCTAATTACCTCCCAAGGGTTCCATTTCCACCAGATATGATCACATTAAGCATTAGGGCTTTGCCATATGAATGTTGGGGCAGAGGGAGACATAATTCAGTCCGTAGCACCACCCTATAAGTTGATCTCATCCCCATTATTGGGTACCATTATTGAGTTATTATTGGGTAACAATCCATAGTTTGAAAAACACTGCTCTATGGCTGATATTTTGCCCAGTCTCTGAACTCTAGCCTCCAGAGAGGGATTTACTAAGTTATATGTCACACCCTCCCCTACCTTCCTAACCATATGCAATATAAACAACACGGCCCTATATGATTTAGAGATAAACAGGGCTAAGAATTTATAATGGCAAACACTCCTTGAAATAAAAAGGAATCAAATATGAACTCTCAAGTTAAAAAAACATATATTTGTCATGTAAAAACAAGGTCCTAGCTGTTTTCAGAGTTGCAGCTATACTAAATCACTGTTTCTTGGTATTCATAGAAACGAAGCACTTTTTATTCATGGAGCTATTATACACGGAGGCCCTTTGCATGTGGGACTCTCGGATTATTCATTACCACTCGGTTTCCTGGTCATCTCAAACAATTACTCATGTCTCTAAACCAGGTTGACTGAGTTTCTTTCTTTCCTCAAATAATTCATTGTTTGAGTGAATCGACCAAGTAACAGCTTGTGTTCTGCAGATAATGCAAGTAAATGCAGAGCTGACAGCTAATCTAGATGAGACCATTTGTTTTGGGTGAATCTTAATGTGGTCTTAAGAAAAACAACCATCAGAAACCATCCCTTGACAGATAAGCTAATAATTTTGAGAAACAGAAAGCACCTATTTATTCAGGCTTCACTTCTTTTTAACTTGTTTCTTGACTTGAAGCTACTTGGGAATGATGAGAATAGATACTTCCATAATGCTGAGAAGAAATATTTGGTTGGTTTCCTTTAAACTAAGAAACTATTTTCATTGCCAGGAATTTCACAAATGAACTCATCCTGTTATCTAATGAAGATCAACAGAAAGAATGGCTTGGGATCAATCACTCAAACCGGAAATCGACAGTTTTGCCAGAAATATTTTAGAATGTCATCGAGTTACACACCAAGTCTCTCAGGTCGGGCCACTCAGTATATTTTGCATTACAATTATTCTGGAGTATTTGCTGGGAAGTTGTATTTCTCCAAATAAGACGATTTCATCGGTTCACCATTAAGCTTTTTCTTTGGTCCGTCTAAGGGTGATGGGTAACTCCCATATTAAAACTCTTTGGGCTATAATTATCACTGTGATCATACTCTGTGTTTGGAACTGTGAGCCTTGTACAGTCAAGAGACAGAGCATCTGCCCCCTTAGAAGCAGTTGGCCAGTCTTCTTAACAGAGTTAGGCTGTGGCTAGTGGGCAAATCACCCATGGTCTACCCTAATGCCGAGGATCAGTCAAGGATCCAGGCCTGATCAGACCTTGGGAAAATACAAACCCAGCTCTGGCCAAGTTTTGGAAGAAGTGTGGGCATTTGGATGTTTCCTTGCAGTGTCTCAAACAGAAAACACAGGATTAAGAAAATTTTCTTAGTTAATGCCAACATAAAACTGTTTGCTGTGTTATATAATGTTCCTGTCCAAATAACTCACCAACATTGAAAAGGGGCATGGTCTCTACACAAAGAGAAACATTGGTTGGGTGCCTTCATTTTCAGAAGACATCAACCTCTTTCTTTTTATTGTTAACCAATTTTTAAAGACCAAGGAATTGTCTAGAATCTGCAGTATAGAATACATGTACTCTGAGCATTTTTCAGAGGCATAACCTGACATTATCTAGTGCTTGAATTTTTATCCAAAGCCCAATTATACAAAATTCATGGAACATTGCTATGATCTGTAGCCTCTTCATTTCTCAATTTGCTTGAATTGAGGGAAATTATAAAAAGCAGTCATAATAAATTTGCCCTTACATCTATGTAGGGATGTCACCAATTGAAACACTTATTATCTTCTATATTTAGTTAGAGAATAGGCAGGAGAACTTATCCTTTAGTGTCCCAAATGAGCTAAGAGAGTGATGATTAAATGTCAGCCTAGACGAAGGTGATGAAATGTCTCAGTTTGCCCAGGATGGCCTGGTTTCTACCTGTTGTTCTGATGAAATTATTAATAGTGACTCCCTTTATCATTTTCAAAAGTATCTGGGTTCGAAATATTAATCATGTGGTCTCTGTACCACAGGAACACAAATTCTGCCTAGTGTGGGTTTAAGAACAGAAGCAGTTGGCCAGTCTTGTTACAGAGTTCAGCTGTGTCTAATGGGCAAAATCCCCCATGGTCTACCCTAATGCCGAGTGAAATACTGCAGCCAAGGATCCAGGACTGATCATACCTTGGGAAAATAAAAACCCAGCTCTGGCCAAGTTTTGGAAGCAGTGTGGGCATGCAAATGTTTCCTTGTGGTATCTCGAATAGGAAATATAGGATTAGGAAAACTTTTCTTTTACAGAAATTATAGGAATCAAAGTAAGACCATGGTCAGGGAGGGAGTTGTACTTAACTTTGATAAATTCTATGACACACAGCTTAAATGCTGACAGTGTCCTGTATGTGAATTCTCATGCTGATGACTTTGAAGTACTAGGATCTCAGAAATAATCTACTATCTGGCCAATACTGCTGTTTGGAGCTTTTTATTCACCTCTAAGAGGGTTTTAAGGAATAACTCTATGCATGAATAACACTCAAGGAACAAAAACTATTTCTTTCCTTGAATATATTTCTAAATCATCAGCGTACTTTTGTAATCCTCAACAGTACAACATCCTACCACATGATGTATGCAGTCATTATTTCTTTAAAAAATATATTTTTTTAAAGATTGAAAATACAGTAGCAATTTGAATTTGAAAATCAGGCATCCTAAAACAGCTAACAGATTGCAGACCCACAAGTCAGCCACCTTTTTATCTTTTCCTTGATTGGTGAACTGAACAGAAATGTTGAATTCCACCTTCATCAGTTTCTGAATGTTGCATGAGCCCTGTAATTCCATCTACAAGATGACATTGTTAGGGAATGAACAAAGGAAACAATTGATACTTTATTCTTACCATTGCAGTGAATTTTGCTTATTACCTTTTCCAAAGTACAATTGAGTGAATAGTGATTACTCCTGCATAAATGTGTACAGGTGGAAGAAGCAAAAAACTGCATGGCATGAAAATAGCTTTCAACTTCCAAAATCATTTTCTCAATCTGCTAAATGAGGCCAGATCTGGGCAATATATGTCAAGCATAAGACAGAGTAGACTCTTCCAGCTTTGTTATTTAGGATCCAATAACATAAGGTGAACATCTAGTTTTCTATCTGTGGACACGACTCAGGGAAAGTATGTAGTAACATATCCTTCAGTTATCCATATCTTTACTACTTAAAATGTACACAGGACAGTTTGAAAAGCATGTTTGTAAAATTTCATTAACGTTTGAATCCACCTCAGATATTAACCATGTTTACTCTAATGTCATGACTACTGAGGACTTGCGTATGTTTTAGGTAGATATCTGTGAAATTAGTCCATGATTCTATTCTGTTAGTAATTGGGAATGTTTAGTTGGTTTAATTAACAGAGTTTAAGAATTTTCTTCCCCTTCTATTATATTTCCCATTAATCAGAGAGTTATTAGAATGTAAATAGATTTTTTCCTAGCAAAATCATTTGCAAGTGATTGCCCACAACAATTTCACTTCATGAATCTCCATTAATTGCATAGGTTACTACTCAGCTCACACATATACACTGGACTCTCATTTAGTCACAAGAATAAGGAATGGACACTAACAGTTAATTGACCACTATGGTTGACTGATAATTACATTATGCATTTTTAGAAATCAAGCACGACCACAAGCACTATATAAAACAAGATTTAATCTCTTGTTTCACATGCACAGGGAATTTCAGAATCTTTATGTGGCTCAAACTTCATTTATTAACTCGTTTCATTGAGCACCAAGGCCTGTCAAAATTTATCTTAGGAATCAGCCTACTTCTCTCCATCCCTAGTGGTATTTCCATACTTCAGGTCACTGTCATCTCTTGACTAGATTAATGCCTATCCCTCTCCCTGGTCACCAGGCTGGCCACTCTTTAAATTGTTCTTCCTTCTGAAATCTGAGAGATTATTAAAAAGAGGAGTTTATTGGGCGCCTGGGTGGCTCAGTCGTTAAGCGTCTGCCTTCAGCTCAGGTCATGGTCCCAGGGTCCTGGGATGGAGCCCCACAGGTGGCTCCCTGCTCAACAGGAACCCTGCTTCTCTCTCTCCCTCTCCACTCCCCCTGCTTGTGTTCCCTCTCTGGCTGTGTCTCTCTCTGTCCAATAAATAAAATCTTTAAAAAAAAAAAAAGAGGAGTTTATAATTTTACCCCTCTGATAAAAATACACAAACAGCTTTCCATTTCTTCCAGGATGAAGTACAAAATTCTCAGTTTGGTCTGGACCATACTTACTTTTCAGTGTCCTATATGGTCAGTCGTCTCTACATCTCAACCCCACTCTCCACATATGCATCTACCCCTTCAGTCTGTTCTCCAATTAGATTAATGACTTTCAGGTTCAGAAGTCTCTGTATACTTCCTGGCCTCCAGGCCTCTGCATCTGATGCCCCATTGACTGGATCATTGTCTTTGTTCTCCACTTCCTGTCCCATCACATCCCACCAATTCATAATTTCCTTCAGGCCCCAGCTTCACCATGGGTTTGGCAAGGAATCCTGCCTGCTTCTCTCACGCCCCTCTGAGCCTCAGCCAGTTGAAGGGTTCTCCTTAGTGATCCTAAAGCAGCCGTAACATCCTTCATCCCAGCAGTCACATTTTGGACTCAAATTCCCTGTTTACCTATCTATCTATATCCCCCCTCTATAAGGGCCTTCAGGGATGTGAGCAAGTCTTTTCCAGCATTCCAGCCCCAATGCCTAGCACAGTGACATGTGTAGAAGACACTACATACCTTTTTATTAAATAAATGAATGTAGCAGTGTCCTTGACATCAAAAAGCATAAAATTTACCAGTTTAAATATCAGTTTTCTATATATACTATAAGAGAGATAAACTATTTACATTGGATCTCTAGTTGTGTTGGTGTGTGCTTTAGAAGATGTTATCTGAAATGAATACTCAATAGTAACATATTTGTTTGTCATTTCTTTGCATTAACAGAAGGAAGATTGGACAAATACAGAGCTGGTTAGGTCAAAATCACCTGGCTGCCCTTCATAAAAATGAAGATAAGATTCTACTTGTTTGAATGCACTGATCATTACAAGAGAAGATGGGTGGTGGAATATATCTTCAGGACAAAGATTTATAACGTGAGAATGGCAAAAAAAAAAAATATGAACAATGAACAGTGGGTGACATTTAAATAGATGCTCAAATCTTGAGAAATTGCAAACTAAATATAGTAGCCTGTGATAACATTCTGAGAATTTAATCAAGCAATTACATATAGGAAAAGTATTTAATTAAGAAGTAATCAGCAGAGTTTCAGGTTGGTGAAGGAATAATCAAACTCAGCTGATGTCGTCATCACCCAAGAAAGCATCCATGTAAAGAAGTGGCACATTGCATCCTTAAGGACGTGGGTGAAGGCTCAAATGCTGGTTGAAATGCCCCAGAGAGAGCGAGCTGTCAGCTATGGCCAAGAGGGAGGATGTGAGGCAGGAAGTGTGTGTGTGTGGTAATCAGCTCTGCTGTGGTGACAAATGACCCCCAAATCTCAGTGGTTTCCAACCATGAAAGCTTATTTCTGAGGCACATGAAACATGAGCTGTTAGGTCAACCATAGCCCTGCTTAAACATGTCTTTACTTCAAGATCCAGGCTGAAGTTGAAGCCCCTGTTTGGGACATGGCATTCTCGTGTGATAGGAAACACATGATGTAGTGTTTAAACACACAACCGCGTTTATGATTTTTCTCAGAGGTGGCATACGTCACAGCTGCTCACATTCCATTGGCCAAAGCAAATCACATGACTAAGCCTGACATCAGGCTGAGGAAGTATCTGCCACCAATGCAGAAGCCCTGCGAGCTATGTGCAGATACATACTCTTCCTCTATGGGAGGGGATGAAGGTTTGGGAACAATACAATGGACCACAGTCCTTGACCTGAGAAATAGAGGGGACAGAGTCAAAATGAGGGACTTGGCAGAAACCTATTAGTTTGAAAATAGAAGGCCCTGTGGGATAACATTCCTAAAACCTGTGTCTAATCCATGAGAAGCAGAGAATGTGTGGCTGGAGGTTAAGGACCCAGGCACACAGATCTCCACGGTCCGGGGTGGGAATGTCGGCTCTACTCTTCATTAGCTTTGTGAGTCACTTCACTTCTCTGAACTGCTGTTTCTGAGGCAGTCTGTCTTCTGCTCATCAAATATCAAAGAAAAGTCTACATGTTTCTCCATATTAACTCACCTCACTGACAGCTGGACTGAAGGCATGAGAGAGGTTCTGGCCAATGAGATATGAATACTTCTAGGTATGGCCCCTAAAATCTGCCCTGAGATCCTCAGTGCATTTTCTTCTCTTCTGCAGAGCTGGAGTTGCTAGGTGAAGGCAGCATGGATCCCTGAATTGCCTGCTATGGAAAAGAAACACAGAGAGCCTCTTGACCTGTACCAGACTGTGCTGGGGTGACAACCCCAGGTTGTGTTAAGGGACTGAAATCTGAGGCTTTGCCTGTTCCTGCACAATCACCCAGCATTTATATATGAACGAGGATAAAGACTATCTCCAGGGTTTATCTGCAAAGATTGAGATAATTGATGCAAAGACAGAGCAGTGTCTGACACAATACTCAATATGTGGCAATTGTTATAATTTACTTTAAGGTCATATTCATACAGAGATTAAGAATAAAGTCTTTGGCGTTAAAAATAGAGCTACCTATGACCCAGCAATTGCAGTACTAGGTATTTACCCCAAAGATACAGATGTAGCAAAAAGAAGGGGCACATGCACCCCAATGTTCATAGCAGCAATGTTCACAATAGTCAAACTATGGAAGGAGCTAAGGTATCCTTCAACAGATGAATGGATAAAGAAGATGTGGTTCATACATACAATGGAATATTACTCAGCCATCAGAAAGGATGAATACCTACCATTTGCATTGACATGGATGGAACTGGAGGGGATTATGCTAAGTGAAATAAGTCAAGCAGAGAAAGACAATTATCATATGGTTTCACTCATATGTGGAATATAATGAATAGCACAGAGAATCATAGGGACAGGGAGGGAAAACTGAATGGGAAGAAATCAGAGAGGGAGACAAACCATGAAAGACTCTGGACTCTGGGAACCAAACTGAGGGCTACAGAAGGGAGGGGGGTATGGGAATGGGGTAACCAGTTGATGGGTATTAAGGAGGGCACATGTTATGATGAGCATTGGGTGTTATATGCAACTAATGAATCGTTGAACACTACATCAAAAACTGATGATGTACTATATGTTAGCTAATTGAACATAATAATTATAAAATATATAAATGATAGAAAAAAACAAAGAGAAGAAAAAAAAGAATAAGGTCTTTGGAACCAATAGATTTAGTTCATACCCCAGCTTTACTAACTATGCATATTAAGAACATTATTTAACTGCTTCATGCCTCAATTTCTTTATTTATAAAAATGGCGATAAAAATAGCATCTGACTCACAGTGCTATAAATTTACAATAAGATAATCCATGTGGTAGTGGTGGTGATGGGTGATAATCTTCTGCCTGATCTCCCATCACAAGAACAGAGGTGGTTGTCAGCGAAAAGAACTTAGGGGAAAAGCTTATGTAGAGACTAAACTATGATTCTTTGATTGGCTGAACTGGCCAGTCACAACATCACCACAAATAGAGCTGTCTCCATCCACAAAGCCAGGGTCCAGATAATGGCAGACAGTTTCTGTCTCAGTAGGTGGTTTTTCTGAAGACAGGAAAAGCTTAGGATTTGGAAATACACACTTTTATACTGTTTTGACTTCATGTTGTGTATTCCCTTTTTAGTAATTTTAATGCTGGAAGGAATGAAGCATTAAAAATTATTTTTTTCCAATTATAATAGTAATGAAGTTTATTGTAGGAAGTTAGAAGTACAGATATGACAGAAAGGAAAACATGCATAGTTCTATCCAACAAATAACTAGTCATTTTTCTGTATTTACATTCAGCCTTTTTTCTATGTACAAGATTTGTTTATTTAACATAACTGAATTTTCTAATGTTATATTAAAATCACTTCATAAATATTGTTTTCAAGGATTTAATTAGGTAAATACACCACAGTTTATGTAACCATTTATTTATCTTGGGTCATTAATTTATGTTTAGTTTTTTGCTATTATAAATAATGTCCCTATTAATTTCTGTTATACATTTCTCTGTGTTTTCATTTATTTAATTAGGACAGATTCACAGAATTGGAATCACTAGGTCAGAGAGAAGAAATATTTATAAGAAATACTATAATACACTGCCAAATTGCTATCCCCCTGAAATATATGAAAATGATGATTTCATGTCAACTATCATGGGTTTTATTTTTAAAAATATTTGCTAATTGTTTAAAAATATTTATTAATATAGGATATATATCTACATAGATATAAACATGTATATTTTATTTTGCTTTTTTTTTACATTTTAAAGCTAACAAATGATACATGAGATTTATTGTTCATATTACAGGAAAAACATGAATAGCTCTCTGTATGTTGCTAATAATGTATTTGTATTTCCTCATATGTACGGCAAATCACTTTTTCAACTCTCATATACAATGATATTTTATTTATAAATGAATTGATTTAACAATATCTGCCTAATATGTATAGAGCACTGTTGAATTCAATACATGAAAAGCAAAATACAGACCTTGCCCTAAGAATCTTTGGTCTAATAATTCTGACCTAATGATTACTTTGTATTTAGATTATTACAATATTTGTGGATTACCTCTATGTTCATTACGGCATTAAAAAAAAGAGTAACATTGCTATTTCTCGCTATTTTTCACTTTCTTAAATGATATGTCAGTTTGAAAAATCTTCTGAGTTTACTTTTAGTGCATAATTTTTAATCACCTCTTTATGTCAGTTGCCAATTTATCTAATATTTTTATCACTGGTTTGCAGGAGTGTTTTTAATATTAAAGATATTACACATATAGTCTTCGTAATATATTTCATCCTTTATATTAGGGAACCAGTAGCTGGATTTGCTCTTCTTTGCTTACTTTCAACTGACTAGATGGCTTTTTGCCCTCTCATATACTCTCATAGCTGAATTTTCCATTGGCCATAATAAAAATCTCCCTTTTGGGTGGCCTCTCAAACTCAGTAGTAGGCATTTTCCCCTGAAGGTAGGCCTCAGGCAGACTTTTCAAATTTTGGCAAATACCCTAACATCTACTCGTTTTCACAAGTGCCATAGTTGCAGAATTTTACATAATTTTTAAGTCCCTCTGTATGCAAAATGTTTCTTCCAACCCAACTTTGGAACTGTCAGAGAGGTACTGAACTGTGGCTGAGTTTCTGTGTAAACTGAAATATGGGAAAAAATTGGCATCTTCGTAGAAATATCCATTCTGAGCCACCATTCACATGGCAATTTGTTCTTCAGATATCTTCTAATACCTCTTCACACATGACAGTTCTGAGCATTGAAAATGTTTTCTCAGAACTCCTCCTGTGGAGGTGCTGTTTCCATGACTGCTTGTCCCGGTATAAAGCAGTGGAAAAGTTGGCAGGCTCCGTGGTCCAGGTTGTCAGTGGAGGTCCTATGTGTGTTCCTGCTGAGCTTACTTTTCTGCCTCCTAATGACCTAGCTGAGTTTCCAAGTGCCACAGTGCTAGGCAGACGTCTGTAAGGTCAAATGTGGCTTTCATACATTGTGGATTCTGTTTGGACTATTATCTTCCTCAAGCCTCCCCTAATCTCCTGTTTAGGATATCAGCTCTCCAAGACTTTGGCTCCCAGGATTCAAATGCACCAGGACACATACTGCGTAACACTGCCATTCAATAGTACCACAACTATGTTTTCTAGATTTAAAAGGCATTCCTTCATTTATTTAACGAATATTTATTGACTGTCTAGGGGAGCCAGTCTGCCTGCATCTGAATTTCAGCTCACTGATTTAGTAGCTGTATGAATTTAGGTAAGTCAGGTTGGTTTTCTCAATTTTTCTCATCTTAATCGTATTATTTCAACTACGATGACTATGAGCCAGGCACTGTTCTAGGGTTAAAGCCTACTTCAGTAAATCAAGGACAGTCTTTTCATGGAGTTTAAACTCAAGTGGGGGAGAGGACTTCTGGGTTTTAGAGAGGATGGTGGAAGCTGCCTAAATTTGCACCTCCCCCTCCTAGCTTCCTAAAATGCAGATATAGTAACAAGGAGAGAAAACAAAATCTTCCATAGATCAGAGCTATGGCTTTAATAGGCAAAAGAATACCCAAAACTTCAATTTACACGTAGGTGGAAGACCATGTCTGAAAACAGTGAAGTCTTCTCAGGAGTCCAAAAAAAAAAAAAAAATCTAGATTTAGATGGGAAATCTGCGGAATCAAAGAGGGTGCAGTGGAGTCTTAGTGTCAGAGACATGGATGATGTTAACTAAGGTTCATCCCCCAAAGGCCTGGGTCCCACCCAGAGAAATATGAAGTGTAGGTTCAGAAGTCTGGTGGATGGGAGCCCTGGCTATGGAGTGGTCGAAAGGAGGAGGCTCTGAAAGTGAACAGAGCCAGAGGTGGTCCTGGTAGGAAGGTACCCTCCTGGGAAAAGGATGCACCAGAGAATGTGGAAGTGTCTCTTGATAGGTGGGAGGTTAAAGGCAAGAAGGAGCAGCAGGAGACCAGAGCCACATGCAGGATGTTTATTAGGGAGCATCAGCCTCTGTGGAAGGAACGGGAAGAAGCAGTACTGGGCAGAGGGAGAGGTGAAGCTGCAATGCAAACCCTACAGAATTCCCAGGGTCACAAGGACTCGCCAGGCTTTTCCTGCATTGGAGAGAAGTGGCTGGGCATTTAGCACCCTGGGAGATGAGAAAATAACCCTTCTGCCTGGCTGCCCAGACATTTCATGTTATGACACTCCTGCTCTCACCCCAAATTTGGACATTTAGATAAGACCCCATGTTGGGGTTCCTGCCATAAGTTCTTGCCTTGCTTTTCCCAGGGCACCTTTTAAAATGTCCACTCAGGGAGCGCCTGGGTGGCTCAGCCCGTTGAACATCTGCCTTCAGCTGAGGTCATGATCCCAGGGTCCTGGGATCGAGCCCCACGGCAGGCTCCCTGCTCAGCGGGGAGCCTGCTTCTCCCTCCCCTCTGCCTGCCTCTCCCCCTGCTTGTGCTTACCCTCTCTCTGTCAAATAAATAAACAAATCTTTAAAAAAGTAAATAAAATGCCAACTCAGAGTTGTGGCTATATAGAATTAGCAACTGCCACCCCGCCACCCTGTAAGTAACAGGTGCTTGCTACCCTGCTCTCCCCTGATGTTTGCTTGTGACCTGGCACAGAGGGCTGCCCTCCCCACCCTCCCATTTGCATTCCTGCCAGGGCGGGGCGTGGGGGGGGGGGACTTGAAAGTAATAAACCTTGTGGCTTTACTTGCTTTGGGTGGGTGTACTGAAACCGTGCCTTCAATCAAATAACCCAGGGGGTTTCCACTACCTCAAAAAGCAGGAGTTGGTGGGGAAGCGGGGCAGGGGTGTGGCGGGGGGCACCTACCAACCCTGAGTGAGTGGCTTTGTGCTGCCTCATTCGACAGGTCATACTCTGCATATTCTTAACACAATAGCTCTGGCCTTTCCAACATATCCTGCCTCCAGCAGGCCCTGGAGTCGACTTACCCCCAAAAGAGGCCACCTTAGGTGGGGAAGCTCACTTTCGCAGTACAATTTCCAAAAGGCTGGTGTTGAAGGCTACCTGCCTACAGCACCCTCAGCAACCGGGTAGAAGTCCTCCATTTAAGGAGGATCTGAGTGGCACACTTCCACGTCCATCCTAAGACCGAAGTCACGCACTAGTGGATAAGAGAAGGGGCTCCTGCATCAGAATACCTGTGTGCAGAGCCATGCCATTTACTAGATGCGTAACCTTAGGAAAACTGCTTACACGCCCCCACCATGAACCTTGGTTTCCCCAACTACAAAATGAGATACCACCTTTTTTTCCCCTAAGATCATCATGACTAAAGATAACACATAAAATGTATCAACTAAAAAATGGCTGATTACAGTGATTTTTTTGTGCTTATTTATATCCTCACGGCCATAGCACACAGAGGAAGAGCATGTGAGCAGCGTCTAGAACATGTATACTTTCCCATCAGGATTGAATTCCTCCTATGTCTTTCTTGGGGTCCTTGCAGTTGGTCATTTCCTCAAAATTCTGACCTGTCTTTTCTGCTCTGTGGGTCTTTGTTGCACGGAAAAACTGGAAACTGCAGGCCCTGCAATTTTGCAAGCCGCTTCTGGCAGAACTCTTTCTTGAGAGCTTATTCAGGAAGGAGACAGATTGTTTTTTTCTCTTGAACATTTCAAACCTATTAGGTTTGAATAATTTTTCAGCACAGCTAATAGGAATTTGCTAACATATGTTCTGAGAGCCAAATGATTCCCCTGAAATCTTCACTATTTGAGACACTAAGGAGTCCGATGAAAATATTAGGGGCACTGTTTCCAAGAATGCAATGTCCATGTGAAACTTTTGAGACAGCTCTCCAAGTGCCTCCCATTGAAGGCTCAGGGTGGATTGGTTTGTCAGTAAATTGGCTGACATCCGAGGCTTGGAGGGGCTAAGATATAGGGCAGGTTTGCGATGGTTGGTGGTAACAAGATTATAGAAGGTGCTGGGTGGATGTGGGGCTGCCTGGGGTTCTGAGAGTAGGCTTGTGGACTCCAGGGGGAGAAGCAGAGAAGCCACAGGGACCACATTTTAGGAGAAATGCAAAGGGCACAGCTTATCTACTTCTTGACCTAATTTTGGTAATGTCTGAAAAAAGTTTGAAGAAATTTCACCCCCCCCAAAAAAAATTTTTTTTAAACAGTACAAAAGGATATACAATGGAAAGTATGTTCCTCTTCTATCTCACTCAATTTCTCTCTTTTCCCTCAGAGGTAAACACTGACGCCAGCTTCCTGATTATTCTCACAGAGCTCTTCTCAGCAGATAAGCAGAAATGCATATAGAAAAATATGATTCCTACTTAGTGTTTTACTAATGTTAACTAAATTAATCCTTGCAGATGACTATGAAGTGGATTCTATTACTATCATCCCCATTTCAGATGAAGATGAAGGTACAGAGAGATGGAGAAAGTCGCCCAAGGATTCACAGCTAATACATGGTGGAGGCAGGGGATGGATATATATATTCATAAATGTATGCATGTGCATGCACACATACCCTATAATTTATTTTATTAGTGATCTGTCATCTGAAGGGTATTTAGATTGTAGCTCCTCATATTTCAAACAGTACAATGCATTTCCTTGAACACAAGACCACCTGGGCAGGTTATGCCCTGCACAACGCAAGGAGGTGCCATTCACATAGATTATATTGTGATATAATTCCCATAGATTATAATGGCATCCTTGGAATTGCTCAATGTGCCAGCAGTGCTTGTTCATGCTGACCGAATTTGAAATCGAATCCTCTGATCAGCTGCTATTTCCACTGGGTTATTTGCAATGTAGAATGAAATCAGGTGCTCTTTAGATGAGGGTGCTAGAATGTCCAAACTCAAGACTTGAAAAATTGCCTGATCAAGATCTGCGCTCAGTCCCCCAGCCCCCCACGTGCCAGGAGGAATGGGAATTCTCTCTTTTCATGCCCTGGAAAAGGGTTTCAGGCACACATGATGATCTGTCAAGATGACACCGAGATGCCATCAGGCAGCTTTCTCTGGCATGAGATAGCTCTGCCTCCCAACAAAATAAACATCATATCTTCACCCAGAATACTCCTGGAATATAAATCATCTGAATAGTTTAAATTTTTTCTCTGATGGCGTGATGGATCACTGGGCATTAGATCCTTGAAGGGATGCTATTTTTTTCGGAAGCTGCCTTTAGAACATCACTCACCCTGTCATAAGAGATCCAAGTTTTCTAGCCCTGCAGCTAGTATTTTAAATTGTTGAAGTCAACACTAAGTAGGATGCCCACCATAAATGATTGAAATAAACTTTTTCAAAAAAAAGTACATTTGAAATTATTTATTTCAATGTAATCATTAAACTAATTTGAATTTATCACCCAAGTGTTTACAACTAGTATTTGTCTGCCCTGTGTCCAAGAGTATTCCTTTGTATTTTTATTTTATTATTTATTTTTTTAAGATTTTATTTATTTGACAGAGACACAGTGAGAGAGGGAACACGAACACGAGGGAACACAAGTGGGAGAGGGAGAAGCAGGCTTCCCGTGGAGCAGGGAGCCCGATGCGGGGCTTGATCCCAGGACCCTGGGATCACAACCCGAGCCAAAGGCAGACGCTAATGACTGAGCCACCCAGGCACCCCTTTCTTTGTATTTTTAAAGAAATGATACATTTTGTTCCAGCTAGTAGGTCCAGAGCACACCCGTCCATTCACATTTGTATGTAGAGGGGCTTACGTTGTTCCCCCTGGAACTGAGACAATCATAGAAAAGAGATGGCCTCTATCTGCATAACTTCATTCCTGCTCAACATAATCAATCAACTTCTGTTTGCAATTTGATTTTGTCAGCCACCATAATGGTCAATTACTAAGTAAGAATTGATCACCAAGTGGCCTGATGCTGTTACCTTAGCAACCCTGCACACAGTCTAGTTATTTTAATCATTTAAATGACTAAATTGGATTAGCCCTTGCCATTGGATCAGTAACACAGTGACCAACATAAGACTGACTAATCCTGTGTATTTAGGCAAAGTCTTATGGGGGAAATGGTTGTTTAATTAATATACAAAAAGTATTTCTCTGGAAAAAACAAGATACTTGCAGATTTAGTATCTAACTTTGCAGCTATTTTTTTTTTCTCACGAATTGAGAATAATGCTTGCCTTAAAGTCATTGAAAGGAGTGTCATACCATACATAATCTTTTCAACAAATAATATTAGGTAAATTTTTATGTGTTGGATGTTGGGGCTATAGTGAGGAATAATTCATAGTCCCTGCCAGCGAATAAATCATAGGCTCCCAACAGATATACTGGGAAGGAAATAATTTCAATGGAGCATGGTAAGTGCAAATGAGGTATAAGAGGAGGAAAAGAAAGGGAGTTCCTATTTTTACCTGGAGAAGTCAGGGAATATACATACAGTTAGGGAACATACATGCACGAAGCTTGAGTAGGTTCTTGAAAGATCAATATTCATTCTCAAGGTAGCCAGCATAAGAGTCAGGGGAAAGCTAGTGAAGCACAAAATGGCACAGCATTTGTGTTTTTTCAAATCTCTTGGTGGAAAGAGACAAAAACCAGAAAACTAATTTGAGAAGAAAAGCAGATTTTTATTGGAAATTACAGCAGGTAGGCAGAATAATGACCACCCAAAGATACCTCCATCCTAATCCCTGAAACCTGTGAGTGTGTTGTTACATGACCAAGGGGAATTAAGGTTGCCGATGGGATTATGCTTGCTAATGAACTAAACAATTAATACAAGGAGATTATCCTGGATCATCCAGGTAGGCCCAGTGTAATCACAAGGGTCTTCACATGGAGAAAAGAGAGGCAGAAGCATAAGAACCAGAGTGAAAAAGACTTAACCAGCCCCTGCTGGCTTCAAAGATACAGGAGGGTCAGGAGACAAGGAATGTGGGCAGTCTCCAGAAGCTGCAAAAGAAAACCAATTTTCCCCTAGAGCCTCCAGAAAGGAATGCAATACTCTGATTTTAGCCCAGTGACACTCATTTTGGACTTCTGAGATGTAAGACAATAGACTGTTTCAAGCCACTAAGTCTGTGGTAATTTGTAACAGTTAATAGTAGGAAACTAATGCAGAAATTCACTTGAAATTTCATTTACTTGAAATTTGACTGAAGAAAGAGCTGGGAACTCAAGCCTCAAGAAGAGAAGATATAACTGCAAGCAGATTCTCCATCATCTATGTCTCTCTCTCTGTCTATTGGCTTCCTTCTCTGAGAGGAGCTTTCCCCTTGGGGCAGGAGATTTGGCCACTAGCTGCTCATGGCATTTCACACAGAAAAAATATTTCTCCATCTTGGCTTTAGTTTGAAAAAAAAAAAATGCCATGGGGGAATTCTGATTGGCTATTTTGAGTCAAATGTGCCATTTTGTGCTTCACTAGCTTTCCCCTGACTCTTATTTGAATTAAGGTTGGAGAAACAATATTAGTTAGCCCAGCCTAGGTTATGTGCCTATCAATTGGCAAATAGGGAGAGGTTTGCTACCAAAAGAAAGGGGACGAGAATTTAGGGCAAACTGGGAAAGAAGCTGTCTACTACACCATGCTGAATGATTTGCAAGTGGTTTACTATAGTGGGAGTTCAAAGTCAGTGGTAAGTTCAGCCTAAGTTCGTATGAATAGTTAGATCACATAACTAGGCTCTAACTCTGTGGACTTTAAATTATTCTTAGAACTCCAGCTTTCTTCAACATATGATTATGAGCCTCCTGTCAAAAGGTGGAGGTCATGGCTGAGGAGTTCAATCTACACTGCTCCACTATCTTGCTTTCAGTATAGGAAATTCAGGAATTGGTCAGCTGTGAGGAGGGTCAGTGGAGGAGAGACCAAGGCCTAGAAACTATTCCTACCAAGAAGTGCTAGTGCTTGGATCGTATGCAGTCATAGGCAACTGAAAGTCCATTCGGGAATCTTCAGTCTATTGGAAAATGCCTTGGATTTTGGCCGGGAGATCTGGATTCAAGCCTGAGCTCCACTCCTTCCTAGTTTTATTACCGTAGGCTGGTTCACTCAGCATTGTAAGTCTCATTTTCATCATCTCCAATCTTATATAGATTGATCATAAAATCTACTCCCTGTAAAAACTGTCCTTTATTGAGAGCTTATATGCACCGGACAATTTACGAGGTTCTAGGACCCTTCAGTCACGCAGGAGAAGTCACTGGCCTTGGCAGAAAGGAAAGATGTAAACTGAGGGAAGCAGCAGGAGCCCTGGTGTAGCAGTATGGACATAAAATCGAAACAAGACCTGCAGGTAGGTTAACTCGATGCAGAGGCATTTAAATTGTGATTCTTGCTGCAGATGTGATGGGTTCTTGAGCCTGGGGACGTTGGGGTATACAGTCTGCAGATGGAGGGCAAGTATGGGGGAGACAGAGAGAGAGACCGAGGTACAACAGAGATAGACAGAGACAGCAGCAGAAGAAAGACAGACAGACACCAACAGTTGGGCCTCTGCTATTCCCCATCCCAGGGTTTCTAAGCACGCAAACCCCTCAGCAACCTAGCATTCATTAGGCAATTCCTTAAAGAAAATGTCTCAAATGAACTCAAGAAAGGAATCTCCAGCCAACATTGTCTTTACGATAGCCTCAAATGGCAACTGTTCTCCAGATCTTAGACTCACACATCACTGCTGATTCTGACCCTCTAGGCCAGCTAGCCTCACCTTCACTTTGCAGTGTCTCATCCAATAACATGCCATATGACTGTCAGGAGTTATTCTTGCCCATCTATCTACACTAGTTTCTTGGGCTGCTGTCACCAGGTACCACATATTGGTGGCTTAAAACAACAGACATGTGTTGTCTCACATTTCTGGAAACTAGAAGTCCCAAATGAAGGGGTCAGCAGGCCTATGCTCCCTTTGAAACATGAAGGAGAATCCTTTCTTGTCAAAGTTTCTCGGGGTTTGCTGGAAATCTTTGGTGTTCTTTGGCTTGCAGCTCATTGTCATAGGTGTTCTCCCTGTATGTCTCTGTCTTCACTCATGGCCATCTTATTATAAGGCCACTGGATTTATTGGATTAGGGGGCCATTCTCTTCCAGTATGACCTCATTATAGCTTAACTAATCACATCTGCAGTGACCCTATTTCCAAATAAGGTCACGTCTGAGATCCTGGAGGTTAGGACTTCAACACATCTTTTAGGGGGATGCAATTCAACCCACAACATCATCCTCTAGTTTTTGGCCAACTCCTGTTCAGATTCTCTATCTGATTATATCCATCTGCTTCCTGACTTCTGATTTTCTTGCTTATATATGACCCAGCTCATCTACTCTGGGTTAAGTATTGGTATATCTTTGGTACAGATGTGAGAAAGAGAAAAGCAGCCCCCGACTTCTGGGAGCAGGCTGGGTATTATCATCAAGGCCTTGGTGTTGTTATGAGCTGTCCTGCACTTGGCCTTGGCATTCTCTTATTGAACATAATCTCACAAAACATCAACATCAGACAAAGCTGCTATGAACATGATGAATCAAAACAAAAACACGACCACTCTATAATCACGTCTGAGCACAGAACAAAATACAGACGTTGTCCAAACCACAAAAGTGACCAAACATTCCTCTGTCTTGGTTAATACGAGCGACTGCTGCTTCTTTATCAATTACAGCTTTGTCTTCTTCTAGTCTTCCCTCCTTCCAGATAAGATTAATTAAAATACTTAAAATTTCCCCCACTTCCTGAGAGCATCTGATCCAGAACAAGGCCCCACTTCATAAATGCTCCCCAAATGACAGAACATGACCTCAAATCTCATAGTAAATCCTTTCTAACACCCTTTTCCTGAGGCTCCCCCAGTTCAATGATGTACATTCTCCCTCACTGCAACAAGCAACAAACTCAACTTACTCAACTACGAATGTGTTTCTGATGGTATTTTCCTGGAGGACACTGACAAGCATTTTAATAATGCATATTAGCTGAAATGTGATAATTGAATTAGGAAACATGCTTTGCATGGGGATGTATTGATCTATCAAATGCTTACTATGGGGATCATTCTACTTCAGATAGAAAAATACAAGTGCAAAAACTGGTATAATTATGAAAGTATTAATTGGTATAAAAATCTGGTGTTCAAATGCAGTCATCTCTGTCGATTTAAAAATCAAATTAAGCTCAATCTTTGATACATCAGTTTGACATCAGGTTTAGTATCTCTTTTTTGGAGGGGGGGTGTTATCTTCCTTTGAAGGGTCACAAAACTAGCAAACTTATTAAATCCATGAGGAGTGAGATCCACTCAACTTCCATACCCAAGTGTGGGAATGGGAGGGGAAGCTGGCCCCTGCCATGACTTCTGGCTGCCCCCTGGAGTTGTGCTTGGGAATCCTCCTTAATGCATCAGGGCAGGAAGTCAGCAATCTGTGAGGATGCAAATCCCTCTGTGCCTGGAGCCACCAAGTGTGTCCCTTATTTTGGTTCTGCCAGTCACATCTATTAGTTCTTGGATCATTCAGTCCCACAGCCAGCCACTGTACCCATACAGATGCTGGCCTCTCCAGGAGCGCTGTCCGAAGTGGGTCAGGTGCCTCTCCCTCTGGGACTGAAGCCACTCTTCCTTTTCCCTCTAATGAAACCTCCTCTGCTGATGGTCTCATCTCAAGACCCTGACACAAAGGTCTCTTTGCTGTCATTGCCCCTGTAACAGGAACAAATTGTAACTTCAGGGAGTTCTTAAATTCCCATTCCTTTCTGGAAGGGAAGGGACCTCCGTGTGTCAATGAGAGAAAACATTCCCAAGGATGACATGGGGTTTTCAAAGCCCTCTCTCAATAGAACAGAGAAGAAAGAAAACATTTTTAAGACATAAGTTAAATGCTTGATGGGGATGCTGCTGCATGCATGGGACACAATGACAAAGAGCTGCTTGCTTCTGAGCGGCTGCTCACTTGGAATTGTTTACATTGGATGTTGGGTTCTGTGGTACGGTTTGTTTTGATCATTTATGTACATTCTGCCAATCTTATATATCACCCCAGACTTTTTAATGTTAATGAGATTAATTCTAGTCAAAGCTCATCAACACATTATTGTCTTCAGGTTGAAATAATAATATATTCTTAAAAACATCATTTTTTAACTCCCTCTAGGGGAGTTAAATGATCACATTATCATTGGGAATTAAAATTTCCTTAGGTCCTAGCTCTTCTTTACCAGTGAAACACTCATTTTTTTTTAAAGATTTTATTTATTTATTTGAGAGAAAGAGAATGAGAAACAGAGAGCATGAGAGGGAGGAGGGTCAGAGGGAGAAGCAGACTCCCTGCCAAGCAGGGAGCCCGATGCGGGACTCGATCCCGGGACTCCAGGATCATGACCTGAGCCGAAGGCAGTCACTTAACCAACTGAGCCACCCAGGCACCCGAAACACTCATTTTTATAATGTAATTTTTAAAAATGTGATGCTACCTATAAGATTCTGTCAACAACAGTTATACTGTAGCAGACAACATTGATGCTCATTTTAAATCCTGGCCAGGGGTTTTGGCTATGACTACCTCCTTTCCCTCTTTCTCTTGTTGCTAACCTGGTGGGGTACCTCATTCTCAGATACAGACTTCAGTAGCAAATCATTGGCCTCTGCACAAATCCTTTGAGGGGAATAGATTTAGTAGGTTACTCTTACCTAAGTAAGGGTCACTGTCACCAGTTACAAAATAAGCAAAGTCTATTCTACAAGGGTTTGTGCTGCCTGTGTAAGGGGAAGAATATTCTGCCATTATCAACTAAGACATTCTTTTCTTCAAAGGGCTTCTCAAAGTCCTAGCAGAAAGAGAACCTGAGAGGATGGGACTCAGAATAGGTTAGTTTTTGCCAGAAGCAGTAAGTTGGTGAGAACCCAATGTAATCCCCTGGAGCATCAGTTTGTAGGGACAAAGAGGGCAGAGCAGGGGCAATGGAGATATGAGTGAAGGGTAAAGAAGTCAGAATTTAACTCATGTCCTAGTTTTGCTTTGGCTTCTCCCCAAACCTGGAGTTTTGTGTATAAGAGCACTTAGCATGCTTTATAACAATGAATTAAATTAAGAAAGTTAATTGTGTCAAGCTTTTTTTTTTTAACTTAGGTTGAATGATATGCACTCTCTTTCCAACTCATGACACATTCTCCTAAATATTTCAGAATACTTTGAGCTAATTTGTGTGGCACATACCCACCGTCTACAAAGTTGGGAGACAGGTCTCTGCCAGCACTGATACCATCAACTGGAATATGATTTCAGCCCTGGTGGAATCTGATCATGATGATGACAGAAAAACACATTTCTCTGATGCTTTCAACTCATTCTCTGTTCCTGCACAGTATTAATTTGTTTCTGTTCTCTTCAATCAGATGAAGTGCAGAGAAAAGCTCATAGGATAAACACAACATTCCTTTTCTGCTTTACACCAATTCCAGTGAAAATCAAACTCCTGGTTCTCTGACAAAGTCTATTTGATAGGAATATTGGTCATGAAGCCCATGTAATATATGCTTCTTAAACTAAGTGCATGCATTTAGACTTCACACAGTAGCAGAATCTTCAACCATTTCCCTCTGCCTGACATGTCACATTCTGATAATTACAGATTTCTCCATTTGAAGACACATCACTTCTAAAATTCTTATTTACCTTACATTATTCAGCAATCAGAATTAAAATATCTCTTCATTAAAGCCCTACCTATAATGAATTTTCATTTCAGGGCAAGACTTTCAGTGAACAGAATAAAAGAAATCTTTGTTTTCTTTTTAGATGTTTTACGTTATTTTTAGTTTTATTATTTCATTTGCATTCATTCATTCATTCATTCATTCATTCATTCATTCATTCATTCTGCCTCAGCTGTGCCTGCTGTCCCTGGAACTAAAGCCCCTGTAGGTCAACCTCTCCATCAGGTGAACCTCCTACCTTTCACTGGAAGGTGGGAGGAAGAATTTGTCAGCTGCCTTTTAGGGCTGGGGAGGCCATCTGGAGATCTAATTCCTCTTCCACAGATTTTTAACTAATCCCCACTATTTTTAGGCCCTTATTTCCCCACGCTTTTAGAGGGCCTGGTATTTTCTATTCCTGAAATTTTCAGAAGTTCAGTGGAATGAATGTGCTTGTCCCTTATTGGCTTTCTTCCTTTCAACCACTTAGGTTCTCTCTTGTCCATCTGTTTTCCAGTTTCCAAACTGTTACATATTCCTTTATTTCTGTATCTTGTGTATATGTGTATGTGTACTTTTAGATTTTGCCCCTTTTTTCCCCTTTACTATCCATTTAGTGGGTTTGCAGAAGGAAGTGTATTTAACAGACACATTAAATCTGCTATTTTACTAGAAATTCCTTGTACTGATTTAAAAAAAACTTAAAAAATATTTAATTGAAGTATAATTGACATAGTTTTATATTAGTTTCAGTTGTACAACATATTGATTCGACAATTCTACCATTTGCATTTTAGAGCTTGACAAGTATATATCTTTAGATAATATATTCAGTGACATACGTACCTAAAGTGGGGGAGACATGATTGAAAAAGCTATTACACCAGGGTCAGAAGAGGGTATTCAAATTTTGTCCCTATTATTTATGAAGTATGTAATCACTTAAACTCTCAGATCCTCATTTTCCTTTTCTACAAATTGGAGACAATAATTCTGTTATGTTGGGTCACTGTGAGGATTAGAAATCATATATACAGTGTAAGTACAGGGCTTGGCATGTATCAGATACTGACTAAAAGGTAGTGCTTATATGAAAGCCCTGGGACACAGGCATTACTCTCAAAGATGGGCCCCAATGATTCCTACCTTCTGGGGCTCACAGCCTTGTCTAATCTCCTCTCCTTGGACTTATCGCCTCACTTCTAATAAATAAAGTATGACAGAAGTGGTGGCATGACACTTCAGAGATTAAGTTATAAAATGACTGCCTTTAATCTTTAGTGTGTTCTCTCTCACAGTCTCTGGCTCCCTTGCCCTGGGGGAAGACAGCCGGCATGTTGTAAGGCAGCCCAGAGAAGTGGCCCACGTGGTGACTGACCAAGGCCTGCCACAACCACGTGAGTGAATTTGGAAACAGAGGGACATTCAGATGAGACTGCAACTCTAGTCACCAGCTCGATGCCACCTCTGGAGAGACCTCGAGTCAGAAACACCCAGTGAAGCGCTGCCCAGATTCCTGACCCCCAGAAAGGGAAATTAATTAATGTTTGTTTGTTCTTTTAAGCTGCTGACTCTTGACGTTGTCTGTTATATGGCAGTGAATGGCAAATGTATAACAGACACAATAGATGAATTTTAAAAAAAGAAAATATTCTCTTCATTTTTATGGAAATTATTTGGTGAATTTATATAGTAAGTTCCTACATAACTCACCTTAAAACTGCATTTGGTGTGTAGTGAGGTGGGAAGTGGTAGAGAGTTTGAAGGAGTTTTAGGAGGTAGACTCTGTTTATCGGTCATAGCCTTGAATCTCAAAATGTGTCTAAGGAGCATGAGTCAGCTTTTCAAAATTCTCCAAAAGGAATGTGAGAAATGTGGTCCTTAAGTTTGGGAAACACCAACACCTTCTTTCACTCCCGAGATTCACAATGAACACAGTATGTTCAGATTCTAGAAACCTGAGTGATGCTAAGATTTCTAATAGGTTAATGGTTTTAATAAGTTAAACAACCCACAGTCCCCTTTGGGAAATCATTAGTTACTTTTTGGCCAATAAAATGCTGAAATCCAGGGCGCCTGGGTGGCTCACTCATTAAGCGTCTGCCTTCGGCTCAGGTCATGATCCCAGGGTCCTGGGATCGAGCCCTGCATCGGGCTCCCTGCTTCGCGGGAAGCCTGCTTCTTCCTCTCCCTCTGCCTGCTGCTTCCCCTGCTTGTACACTCTCTCTATCTCTCTGTCAAAAATAAATAAAATCTTTAAAAAAAAAAAAATGCTGAAATCCTGGCTTGTTTCCATGGCAGCCTGACTTCACTTACCAGCAGCTACTTTCAGTCTATTTAACCTTGCCTCAGTCCCCAGGCCCTAAGGGTTCAACCTTTCCCCAGAGCAAATGTAAAATGACAAGAATTCAGTGTTTTAATCACCAGATGGTAATAGCTGAGCAAGTTCTAATCTGACGACACAGAAGAAGAAATTGTTCCCTCATTCTGTCAGTTCCCATTTTATCATTTGCCTCCTAACTGTTGAGTCAATTATTGCTTGATCCCAATAATTCACTCATTTTTTCAGAACTGGTAACACCTCCACTGCCTCCCCCAAGTATATATATCTCAGAACCTTGTGCCCATTTAAAACTCCTTGCTAAGTAGTTTCAGTTCTCCATGGAGGACTCCCCTTCACTGTGACTTGCAGCCTCCCTGCTAAATATTGTATAATGTTTTTGCAACATATTGAAAAATTCTTTGGAAATATTTGCACATCTCTAGTGCCATTTGCAGCAGTGTGTGGCAGTTGCTATGACAACTATCTTAGAATTAAAAAGAGAAATTAAAAGTTTTGCATAGCTGGAAGGACTTTCTGACATTAAGTGTAAGATATTAGGATTTTCACATAAGCTATATCTTAGTGTGTGTTTGTTCTTATTAGGACAAGATTTTAGAAATCATCATTGGGAATGTTATTCCACCAAATTTTCTTCCCATGTCAGCTCTGCTAATATCACTGTCAGAGAAGTTTTACAAAAAAAAAGTCTCCAGCTTATAAATTTTATGGAACATGCTTGGTTAGCAAATTCTCCTTTGTGGATGCTAGCAACAATCACAAAAACCACAATAGTCTGAAACAATCTTTGAGTGGCTCTGCACTATGTGCTACATCAGGCACTGATAGATGTATATTATGAATATGTAGGATTTTGTAGGATTGTCATGAAAACAAAATTTAACTGTGTATTTAAGACCGCATTTCCTTCTCATGACAATCCTACAAAAGAGCTACTATAATATCCATCTTACCCATAAAGAAACTGAAGCTCAGAGAGGTGAGATCACTTTTTCAGGGTCATAAAGCTAGTGGGCGACAGAGCTGGCATTCAAATCCAGGTGTGGTTACTCCCAAAGCTGTGCTGTTAATAATTATACCTTTTTATATACTTAGTTTTTAGTTTGCCACTCCTTTGCCACTCATACAAGGGATTCTTGAGATGAGAAGAGGGCAGGAGGGATCAAGGGACAGGCTCTCCAAGACAGTGCAAAGGCTCCACACTTCTCCTGGCCAGACGCAGGCCACTAGGGAAATGCAACTCAAAAACAAAATGAGATACCACTTTCCATTTTATACTAGGATCACTATAATCAAAAAAACAGAGTTACAAATACTGAAGAAGATGTGGAGGAACTGGAACCCTGTGCATCACTGGTGGGAACGTAACGAGTGTAGCCTCTGTGAAAAACAGTGACATGTTTCCTCAAGGCAACTCAACACAGAATTACCATATGACGGAGCAATTCCACTCCTGGGTATATATTCCAAACAACCGAACTCGAACTTAAAACAGATACTTGTACACAAATATTCATTGCAGCAATATTAGAAGAGCCAAAAGGTGGTAACAACTGAAATGTCTCAACAGATAAATGGACGAACACAATGTGGAATACATATACAATAGAATAATCTCTGGCCATAAAAAGGAATGGAGTTCTGACACATGCTATGACATGGATAAACCTTGAAAATAGTGATGCTAAGCTGAACACACCAGGCACAAAAGGACCAATAATGCATGATTCCACTTATATGGGGTATCTAGAAGAGGCAAGTTCACAGAGACAGAAAGCAGATTACAGGTTATGGTGCTGGAGGCGAGTGATGGGACACTCTTACTGGTTACAAAGTCTCTGTTTGGGGCAATGGAAGAATTTTGGAAATAGGTGGGGCCACTGCTTTCTCCACTTAAAAATGGCTACAATGGCAAATTTTGTTATATAGATGTTACCACAATAAAAAGCGTTCCAATTATCTTTACAGTAACTATTAACCAACCTTTCCTCAGCTGTCCTCCTTTAGCTTCCTGCCATGCAGTTCTAGCTTTAGTGTTCTTTTTTGTCATCATTCTTTTCACCACATAGTCTGTCCAGAAAAGTTTCCGACAGGGCCAGAATTTTATATGTGGATCTTAGAATTTTAGAACTGGGACAAATTTAAAGGTTACTTTTTAAAATCACTCCGTTCCTGCTTTTTAAAAGTTTTGGCCCTCAGGTTAATGCACGTGCTTCTAGCGCCCATTGAGTTTCGTACGAAAATGAAAGAAAGGAAGGAAGCAAAATGTAATGTTACATTAGAGTTCATTTTATTCCTCAGTCTATCCATTCATTGAAACAAAACTTGCTGCTGCCTGCTTGGCGTTACGGATACAAGACGCTGCTAAGGTGGCTCTTATCCCCCAGGAGCTCCGAGTCCACAGCGGGAGAGAGACTTAGAGGAATATTCCCAGCACAACGGAGTGGTTGGTGGTATGTTCTGTCAGGTGACACAGGTGGCCAGACAATAGCCTCCCAAGTCCTATTCCAGCTTGCTTCTTGTATCACTTGGAAATATTGAAAGATAGAAGTTCTGTTGTAGCAATACCCTCCCTCCATTAAAGACCAGAACTAGGCCAACAAGGTGACTGTGGGCCCTACCATTGTGAAGACCTCGGAAAGTGCATGACTTGTGTTGCATTAGCCCACTTCATAACTTAAGTAGTTGATCCTGTACCTGGCTACAGTAGAATGAGATGTCTTTAAGAGATGATATCGGGATTCAGGATGCTCTGCATATGGAAAGGACTTTATGTGTTCTTCCCAAATTCATATGTTAAAGCCCCAACCCCCAACGTGATGGTATTTGGAGATGGGGCTTTGGGGAGGCAATTAGGTTTAGATGAGATCACGAGGGTAAGCTCCCCATGATAATATTAGAGTTCTTGTAAGAAAAAGAAGAGAGACCAGAACTCTTTCTCTCTGCCATGTGAGAACCTGACAGAAAGGCAGCCCCCTGCAAGCCGGAAGAGAGCTCTCCCTAGGAACTGAATCCGTCAGCACCTTGGTATCAGACTCCCCAGCCTCCAGAACTATGCAAAAGAAACGTCTGTTGTTTCAGCCACCCAGACCATGATACTTTGTTATAGCAGCCGAGCTAAGAGCATATATGTGAAATGGGAGGCTACAGGTTTCTGGAGAGGTGGTGGGACCTGGTTTGTCTGTTCTAGGAGAACAGTGAGGAGAGTAGGAGAAAGTTACCAGAGCGCCTTTTATCAGGAATGTCAGTGCATGAGGCCAGACGGCCAGCTTCATACCCTGGGGTAGGAAGGGGAAAGAAAGGTGGGGTCAGGGGAATAAATGCAATGTGAATATTCAGCCAGTAGTATACAAGACAGGAATTGAGTGTTTAAGGCCCAAAGTAAAAAAGAGGTGAGAGCAAAAGGGAAAGATAAAAATAAGGCATTGTCAGCAAAACAGGAAGTAGATGGACAAGTTTCAGAGGTGGAGCTTATGTCCGCATCTGTAGTGGCTGAGATGGGGCGTACAGTTGTTATCTTGCGTGGATTTCACTTTCTTGGCTCTACCGCCTGCAGTGAACCTGGTTCCCTGTACCAGGGCCATGGCTTTACCTGCTTTTCAAAATGGCGCAGTGGCCCCAAGTCGGCTTCCTCTTGTGTGGGGGAGGAAGGCTGTGCACATCACGGGGATGCTCAACTGTAACCCTGGCTCTAAAGAGGGAAGAAACCAAAGACATATTCATGAGTCAGCCTCACCATCTGCTCATAGAATATGGTTTGAATTACTTTGTTCCTTTTCCCTCAAGGGTCCCTCTAGTTTGGCACAGGCCAGACACTTCAGAAACATATATAAAGTTCCTCTAATTCACCCAAATCTATAACTGGAAAGATTTGTATTATCCTGAAAACCTTTAGCCACATCAAAGCTGCTTATCGGTTTATGTATGAACACTGACAATCCTTTGAATGCCATTGAAATTGCTGTGTTTTAAAATTGACAAATGCTGGGAAGTTAAAATTGCAACTACACACACTGCTTGCAATTTTATGTTCTCTGCAAATTGTCATCATGCATATTTCCGGAAATCTGAGGGATCCCAAATTAGAAGCTCATTTTTCTTTCTTTCATCCTCTTTATTATTCCAACCTTGTTCTAAACCAGGCTCTATCTTCTAAAGAAAAGCTACAAAGGTCACTCTGATTCAATTTTTTTCCTTTTGGAAATTCAGATTGTCAGAACTGTTTATATTACATTGCTTTTTAAGCAAGGTATTACTCTTTCTCGATTCTCTAGTTTGGGTTGTAAAGAAAAGCCCTGGCTGAGGAGGTAGAAAACTGATTTTTTTTCCCACCACATCAGCTTTGGGTGAATTCCTTACCTCTCTGAATTTCAGTTCTTATTGGCAAAATGGGAACAATAATTCTTGCTCTACCCACATTGTTGAGACGCTGAGATGATTAAATGAAGATACCAGATATGAACAAACCTCTGTAAAGAATAAAGCACAACTCCAAGAGTGAAAAACACAAAATCTTAGTTATTTCACTAGCTACCTCTTCAAATGAAGATCAGTTTGGAATCTTGTGGGGTTCATATTCATTCTAGTCACTAATTCCCATACTTGAGGAAGCCGTATGAGCTCCACAACAAAGTAAGTGAACACGTCTGGACAGGACTTCTGAATGTTAGCAATTGAGAAAAAAGTATGAAAGAGAATGACGTAACTCTTAATCCCCAAACTGATAGGGAGGGATTACACAAAAGAAAGGCAGCTCCATCCAAGAGAGAAATACCCCAGAGTTCTCTAGAGAGAACTAGAGAGAAAAGTCCTTACTCAGAAAATTGCAGGAGTCTAAAACTCGACTCTGCTTTTCATGTGCTCTCTTATTTATTTATTTATTTATTTATTTATTTATTTATTTATTTATTTATTTATTTTAGCACTGGGTGTTACACACAAACAATGAATCATGGAACACTACATCAAAAACTAATGATGTAATGTATGGTGATTAACATATCACTTGCTTTCTTTTAAGTGGAACCACACTTTCTGCCAACTTACACAAAGCCTTTCCCATACAGGGGAGGGAAAACTGCTGGCCAAACAGAGGTACCCAAACACCAAAGAAATCTATACAGTCTCTTTCTAATTGACTAGGTGCCAAATTAATTCATGTGTATATATAAGAAGAATCATCATATATCCAAAAGGGAGAAAACAGATAAAAGGGAAGGGTTTTGGTCAATTAACAGAACTGATACAAGAAGAACTAGAGATAAATTAGCAAATAGAAAAGAACTTAAAAATAACTCTACTTCACAGAGAAATCTGAAAATACATTATAGTCCTAATATAAAACTATACTGCAATGCCAAGTAAGCTATTAAAAACCAAGATAGCATTGGGAATTTTGGAAATTAAAAACATAAGTCCCCAAAATGTAAAATATCTAGTCATGGCTGAGGATAAAATTTTTTATCTGGAAAGTAAAGTGAAGTTAATCTCTTTTGGAAGACAATGCAAATAGATAAAATAATAGAAGAATAATGGAGAAAATGAAGAGATGTGGGAAATGATACCACAGGTCCAATATCTATCTAAAGGAGTTCCAAAACATAGGCATTAGAAAGTGATGGGAGGACTAATTAAAAAGATAATTGTTTTTTCGGGACACCTGGGTGGCTCTTTCAGTTAAGCATCTGCCTTCGGCTCAGGTCATGATCCTCGGGTCCTGGGATCGAGTCCCACATCTGCCTCCTTGCTCCGCAGGGAGCCTGCTTCTCCCTCTGCCTGTCATTCCCTCTGCTGTGCTCTGTCTCTCTCTGTCTCAAGTAAATACAAATACTAAAAAAAAAGATAATTGTTTTTTCAAGCTAAAGAAAGTCACAGATAGAAAGAGCTCACCAAGAGCCAAAATGGAAGAATGGGATAAACACACAGATAGATGTATAGACAGATAGAAAGATGATAATAGATACACAGATAAACATCCTGATAAAATTTCAGATGCTCAAACATAAAGAGAATATTCTCAAAGATTTCAAAAGGAAGAAAAGCAGCTTATTTACAAAAGAAGTAGAACCATATAAACATCAGATTCCTTACAGATCTAGACATTAGAAGGCAGTGGGAAATGAGCTCAGTGTTCTGAGATCAAAGGAGTTTAGAGTTTTATACCCAGCCACATTAGCATTCACATGTAAGGGCACATTAAAGATATAAATTTGCAAAGTCGATCATCTGCAGAACTTTGCTAAAGGAGTAAGAATATATCACAGCAAAACAGGGGTCCCTGGGGGGCTCAGTCAGTTGGGTGGCCGACTCTTGGTTTCAGCTTGGGTTGTGATCTTGAGATCTAGGGTCAGGCCCCATGTTGGGCTGCTCGCCCAGTGGGGAGTCTACTGGAGATTCTCTCTCTCCCTGTCCTTCTGTCCCTCCCCTCTGCTATCGCTCTCTCTCTCTCTTTCTGTCTCGAATAAATATTTTTTAAAAAGTACATCACAGCAAAATAAAAAATAAATGAAAGAAGAAGGGAAGCAAGAAAGAGTAGTGAACAAAGAAACAAACAAAATGCATAGTTAATCTAAAACAAGTATTAATATATAATATACAAACAAATAGGTGGGAAGGAGAAAGGATTGCTGGGTGGAAGGGTAAGGTAGATACAGGGTAAAATGAAGAAGAAATGATAGCACATTAAGTGGGTAGAGACACTCACTAATTATAGACACAGATAGGGAATTATAAGTTTACATATTTTGTGTTAAAAATGTAAGGGTAACCATTAGAAAAAGGACAAACATTGGAAATTTCCAAATCACTAGGTAGAAAAAAAAGAACAAAGGTAAGTCAATCAATCTAACAAAAGATAAATAACAAAAACGGTAACAAAGCAGACAGAAGCCATAATATAAAATTGTGAGTGTAACTCAATTGTTTTAGTAATCACAGTTGTATTCATGGATTAAATTGTACTATTAAAAGGTCAAGGGGTGCCTGGGTGGCTCACTTGGTTAAGCATCTGCTAATCCCTTCATTTTATAGATAACTTTTAAATATAAAAATTTAAATTTATATAAAATATAAATGCCAAACTGGGGCACGTGGGTGGCTCAGTCAGTTAAACGTCTGCCTTTGGCTCAGGTCATGATCCCAGGGTTCTGGGATCGAGTCCCACATCGGGCTCCCTGTTCAGCAGGGAACCTGCTTCTCTCTCTCCCTCTGCCTCTCCCCCAGCTTGTGCTCTCTCTCTCTCACTCACTCTCTCAAATAAATAAAATAAAATCTTTAAAAAATAAATAAAAAATAAATAAAAGGTAAAAAAAACTCAGATTATGTTAAAAAAAAACCTATCCTATTCTTTTAATAGGAAATATACTTAAAAAATAACACAGAAAGGTGGAACATGCAGGGTATGAAAAATATAATAAGCATATGAAAATCACAAAAGCTAGAAGTGGCAATATTAATATCAAACTAAAATTCAAGGCCTCAAATAAAAATAATTGAACTGGACAAGCAGTAGACATTTCATATTGATGAAAAACATAATCCACCTTTTTTCATTCTATAACATGGTTTCAAAACTTATGACACAAAAATTATTAGAAAAATGTACAACTGACAGAAATCCACAATTAATGGGGGATTTTACAGGCCTCTCTAGGAAATCAATAGATTGATTAGAAAACAAAATAAGTATAAGGGTACAGAGAATGCTATCTAACACAGTAGCCACTAGACACACGTGTCTATTGAGCATGTGATATATGGTTAATTCAAATTGAGATGTGCTGTAAGTGTAAACACACACCTGAATTTTAGTGACAGTACAGAAGAAAAACAATGTAAAATATCTACCTATTAATTTTTATACTGATGAATATTGAAAGAACAATATTTTAGATATATTGGGTAAAATAAAATGTATCAAAAATTGATTTTTTTATATACATAATTTTTCAAAAATTATGTATATGACTCACATTATATTTCTGTTAATGAGTGTTGGTACAGAGGATTTGAGTAACACAAAATACAAGCTTGAGCTAATAGACCTATCCATTTGTAGATTCACTTTGTACCCTTAAAATAGATAAATGATTCTATTCCAATATCCATGAAATACTTACAGAAATATATGACATATTAGGTCTCTTGGAAAATATCAATATATTCTTCCAAAAAACAAAATAAAAATCAATAAGTTAACAAGAAAAAAATCAAGTATGTTCCCCCAAATGTCATTATGATGGTTATTATCAATCTAAATAATCCTTGTACTAATACATTTGAGACATATATGGACAAATAATGACCATGAAATGCCTGCTCATAAACAGACTAGCACTGATTCTTTACAAGCAACCTTGATACTTTTGATTTTCAAGATGCCTTGGTGATAGGGACAGCTGACTGAAAGCTGCAGGGAGAGAATATGTGTAGGCCAATGTATGGGTCAAACAGGCCTACAATGACAACGGAGCACATACTCATCATCACAAATGCCAGATTCTATCCATCTTCCGTTCAGAGCCAAGTTCATTGAGCATGAGCTCTAACCAAGATCCTGAGCTACACTAAAATGAGGAGAGGCAGCTTGGTGCAGGTTTTAACAACATAGACTTTGGCATCAAGTATACCTGGGTTTAAACCTTAAGTTTGCAAATTATAGAGTCTGGACAATTTCCTAATCTCTTTGAGGCTCAGTATCCTCATCTTTGAAACGAGCCTAATAATAGTAAATTAGATATAATTCACGTAAAAATAGGCAGGACAGTCCTGGCATACAGCAGCAATTAGGGGAAAGAATTTGTGACTAATATTGTTATTAGGTAAAATAAAGGATCAAAGGAATTCTAGTTAGAAGGAATAGAATGAAGACATGAAGCAAGAACCATAATAGTGTTCTGGGGGAAATTCAAGCAATTTGATGACTTGAAAGGCAAGGAGGGGCAGGAAGAACCATGTCATGGAGAACCTTCAGATGGCATGTCAAAGGGCTCAAATTTCACACAGTGATGGATAATTTTTGAAAGGTTGTCTTGATAAGGAAAATCTTTGAAATCTATAATGACAAGGACAGGTTGTACTGTAGACAGACAACTTTTTTCATGAGGTGGTAAATGGACTGGAGAGGGTCATATGCATATGCATATATATGTATGTGTACATATATATTCCCATACACACGCACACACACGTAGGCACAAAATTAGTGAAAGTTTGTGATTAATTATAAGTGGGGAAGGAGAATAAAGTAGATCAAAGAGATCAAGTTATCACCAGTTTCTGCCTTTGATAACAGGAGAATGGACGTGCCTATGACAGAGATAAAGGACACAGAAGGGAGAGCACAATTGGAAAGGAAGATGAAGAGCATGTTGGGACTGTTAAGTTTCATGTCTCAGTGGGGCATCTAACTATAAAAGTCTAGCAGAGGGATGCCTGCATGGCTCAGTTGGTTGGGTGTCTGCCTTCAGCTCAGGTCATGATCCCAAGGTCCTGGGATTGAGTCCCATGTCAGGCTCCTTGTTCAGCAGGGAGCCTGACTCGGGGCTCCATCCCAGGACCCTGGGATAATGACCTGAGCTGAAGACAGACGCTTAATGACTGAACCACCCAGGTGCCCCAATAAATAAAATCTTAAAAAAAAAAAAGTCTAGCAGGAATTTGTTTAATAATATTCCAAATCAAGGGTGGGCTGGTGGTAATGGTTTGTGAATGAGTGATACACTTGGGAGCACTAACATTAGTGGGAGAATCAAAGGAAGGAATGACTATTAAGACTGAGAAAGTACAATCGAGGTAAGAATTGGAGAGTTTGATGCAACAGAAGGTTCAGGAAAAGAGTATCCAAAAAGCAAAGCATTGTCTTTAGGGTGAAAGACAACAAAAATGTCCACTAAGGACTGAAGAATCCTCTCCTTTAAGAAAATTTTAAGCCACTAGATGATAAATTTGAAGGAAGAAGGAGAGCATGAATGAAATCATAGAGTGTTATAAAAATAAGAAAAGGAGTGGCTAGAGTGGAAGATAAAATGAAATCTTGTTTTGGTGATTAAACTACAGCCTGTTGTACATCTCAAGTCAGGGGTTCCACAGGCACAGCAACATCAACATGGTCAAACCTGAACTCAGATTTATCCAATTTTGTTTATGGGACTTCAATACGCTTACAAAGTGGGGGAAAGGAGACAGTAAAGACAATAATATTGAAAAGAGAGGAAAGAGAGAGGATAACTGTCCTAAAAGAGAGATGAGAGAGGCTTATCTCAAGATCACATTGAGGAGGGTGTGTCCCACAACAGGTGGAGACAAACCTCATCCTCTGAACTTGGAGGTAGGATGAATGGATCAGCTCTGACTTCTGCCTTGTTGCTCAAACAACAGCTCTTGTGGTGTCTTCTTACAGACAACTTCTCATGGCCTGCTATGGCCTCCTCGGGTCTGGATGTTCTCTTGGGATCTTCCCTCCCCTTGCTTTTTTTCTCCCTAATATGGTGAAATAAGAAAAATATGTACTGCTCCGTAATTAAAAAGTTCTCTCAGAGTCACTGGGATGAGTTTGAGCTTTTAGAAATCAAAGCCTGGAAGACATCTTTTTCTTTCTGCTTCCTGACTGGTATTATCTGTCACTAGATGCCTTGATTACAAGCCCTACCACATGCTTGAATGGGAAGGAAGCACAGAAAGAAAAAGGTAGATGACTTGGAAATAAAAGTTCAGGAAATCAAGAAGTGGTTCCAAGCAAAAAGGTGACAGAAGCTTAAGACAAAGTATCTCGATATCTATACAAAGGTCCAAGTAACAGGTATAGGGTATCAGAGTCAGCAGGCACTTGCTACATACCTCTTTTGAGTCTCCTGTTTAGTCAGTGCTTCCTGCCCTGAGCAAGAACTAGTCCTAGAGTGTGAAACCTGAGTGAAATATTGGGGCAAATGGGTAAGTAAGACTCCAGTGTGAGAAAAAGGGAACATGGAACAAAGGAGAGCTTGACAGGGTGATATTTCTCTGTATTCTAGCTGGTTGAGAATTAGAGTCAGGCAACATGAAAGCTGGAGAAGTCCCTAGACCCAGGAAATACTAGTAAAAATTGAGCATGGTGTGTTAAGGGTTCAGGCTGTGTGTTAAATGCTTTATATCATATAATCCTAAAAATCAATCCATGAAGATGACATTATTATGTCCATCTGACAGAGGAACAATCTGAAACTCAGAGAATTTAAATGATCTGCCCAAAGGCATTCAACTCAAAGGTCTTCAGTAAATGTTTGAGAGAGAAATCAAACCCATGTACGAAAGATTATAAAACCCCAGATTCATGCTCTCTTGATTTCTACCATATCACTCCTTATTAGTCCAGCATGAATTTTCTGTTACTATCTAGAACCCACAACTGCAAAAACACTCCAGTGCAGCCTTACTGCTGTGGGGATGTGGGAAGTCACATGCAGTCACACAGTTTTAATTTAACATTCAATACATTTCCAGATCATCTACACTGATATCTCCTCTTAGAACTACGGGCAAATCATTCAGCACCTAGAAAATGTGTCTGTAATCTCCCTGGATTCTGTTTATTTCTGGCCAGCAAGGCACAACCCAAATCACACTGCTTCAGTTTCTAATTTAATGGAACATTAAGCATCCATTTCTGGTACCTAAATTACACAGTCTCTGTTATTTATAGAGCTTACATGCAAAGTATTTAACTGAAAAATGGAAATAAAAATAGGAAATGGATGGGTGCCTGCTACTGAGTCTCATAAGTGATCCTATATTATTAAATCCAGTAGGTAATGAGTGTTAAACAATTTACATTTTAGAAATTTTAAAATAAATACTTAATTACTTCCTTCTGCTAATGAGCTTCCAGTTCTTATTTTGTGTTCTAAACACATGCTTCTGGAAATAGGTCAGCTATATTCCATATAATATTCAGAAGTCTTTTGTTCTTGGTTATGGTGTAACAGAATCCCTTCCTCCCTCCCTTCCCTCCCTCCCTCCTTTCACCTAAGGAATATATTGTCTAAGAAAAGATGGAATTCAACTCTTCTCATAATTAGACAAAATGTGTCCTCTCTTCACCTGGGAGAGGAAGAAAGGAAGGAGGATGAAGAAACTCACACCTCATGAATAAACTCACAGGTCTGGAGTCAAGACAGACTAAATGTCACCTTAGCTCTGCCACTAACTGCTTACTATCCAGCTTTGGACTTGTCTATCAGTCATGTCTTAGCAGGAGACAGATGACTAAGGTGATTGAAGAGAGTTTCAGAAAGGGATTATTTACAAAGCTGTAGGAAGGCTAAGGAAAATCAATAAGGAATATAAAAACCCTGGCAACTAGGGGACATTGCTACTACCCCTAGTTCATTGGGCTACAAGAACTCTGTGAGACCTGGCAAGAAAGTGTCAGAAGAATAAATACTTCACCCTCCCTTTTTCCCACCCCCTGATCTCTGCCAGTGTCTCCCTTTGGCTGAAGCCCACTGAAAGTCAGAGGACATGGGAGTCCATGATGCAAATCATAGACATCAGCCTCCCAAGGCATCAAACAGCGTGGAAAAGGGGTAGAGTGCAGATCTGGAGGGGCAAACAGAAAAAAATTCTACACAATGATTATTAATAACAATCCCCTTGTAGGAAAGAGAGAACAAAAGTGCCCATCTCAAAGTTTTTTTGTTTGGTCTTCCTTTTGGTAATTGAAGGAGAGATAATGATTGCAAAAGGCTTATGTAATCTCTTGATACTTATTTGCAAAGCAGTGCTCTGCCAAAGAAGGAAACTGGCACTAATATGAAAATTCCTGTATCAATCTGGCACCATTATTTCTAAAGTGTTTTTAAGTCAGTCTAGCCATTTATTGCCCAGGCTCCGTGAGCTAAGTTTGGGAAGTGGTGAGCCAGGCCACTTAAAAGCACCCAGGGCGTAGCAGGGCAGAGTAATGCTTTACCACACTGATAGTCCTTAGCTCCTAGAAAGTGATGAAGTGCTGCTCTGGGAGGTTTGAATGTGTGAGTTTTGATTTCTCTATCAGAGCTTCTAACATGAACAAAGTAGTTTTTTAATCACAGCCAAGAAAAAAAATGAGGCATTTGAGCTACGTAATAGTGTCTGGGAGGGCATATTTCTTGTCCCCAGCCTCACCAGGCCACGAGGGCCAATAGCAAAGAGACTAATCAATATTTTTACAGCTGGAGGCACTGATCGCTTTTGGGTTCACTGAGATGGGAACATATTTTCAGCCTAAAGGAAGGAATTCTCTGAGGTTTTAAATTCCATTCTCCTGGGTTTGTAATGATAAAGATTTTGTGACGTGTTTTAGTTCTAAGGCTGAGGAACTTTCAAAATAACTCTCATCTAACTCCATCAGGTACATCTTAAAGCCCCAAGTTTGCTAGATTGACATGATCACTGTCTTCATTTAAGAATGAGGGGGGAGCCCTTGGAGCTAAGATGGCAGAGTAGTAGGAGGACCCGAGGCTTGCCTTGTCCCTCAAACACAGTTATTTGATATTCAATAAATATCAAATCATTCTGAATATCCAAAAAATCGATCTGAGGACTGACAGAACAAATTGCACAACTAGAAGGAGAGAAGAGACTACATCGTGGAAGGTAGGAGGTGCAGAGTTGTGGTTTGGGGGAGAAACAGATCATGGGTGCTGCAGAGGGGAGGGCGACCTGGTCACAGAGAGAGGCCAGAGAGGGAGGAGTGGAGCACACAGGGGATAGCACAAGGAAAACTCTTCCCCAAAGCCACTGCCTGGGGAAACAAGAGAGGCTGATTTTGCGTGAGTTTTTACAATGAGCAGGGCTCAACGACTGGAATTTGAGAGATCCATGGCATGGCTGGTATGGAGCCTAGCAGGTGCAGCAGTGCTCCCATGAAAAAGGAGGGTGGATAGCCCCGGAGGAGACAGTGCCATCTGATGATCTCCTGGGACATACTGAGTGAGATGGTTTCCCCTTCTTAGAGAACATCTGGGAGAGGTGATGCTGTCTCTCTAGGGACAAAGAGCTGGCAGGCACCATTTCCCACTATAACCCCTCAGCTTAAACCAACTTCCGTAAGCAGCACAGCGCCCACACTGGTGGCCTAAACTGCTTACACCAGGTCCTGTCCCTTGTGCTCTGCGGGTACAGCTTTTCTCGGCAAGTGTGCCTGAGAACCAGTGCAGTGGACCTCTGCCCCAGAAACCAACAAAAACCCCCTGCACGCACCATGTCTACTGGACCACAGAGCTCTGCAAAGCTTCAGCTGTAGTAGAAATAGCATCCAGTCTCTTTTGACAAGCAGACCAGAGCACACCTAATTAAAACTCACCACACTTTGGCCCAGGTCCAAACACTCCCCACGGCAGGTAAGGAGAAATTCTGCAGAGGACTGACCTGAGGCAAAGAGCAGCCAAAACACAGTAACAGAGTGCACACAGTATACACCAGAGACACTTCCAGAAGTGCCAGGCCCTGGACCTGGACTATGACCTCTTCTTCATAAAACCATCACTATCAGGAGCAGGAAACATAACAGGCTTTCCTAACACACAGAAGAAGACAGAGACCTAGACAAAAATGCCAAGACAGAGGAATTCATTCCAAAAGAAAGAACAAGAAAAGGTCACAGCCAGGAATCTAATTGAAACAGATATAAGTAATACACCTGATCCAGAATTTAAAGCAACAATCATAGGGATCTTAGCTGGGCTTGAGAAAAGCATAGAAGACCCCAGGAAGTCACTTAGAGCAGAAATAAAAGACTTAAAAACTAGTCAGGCTGAAGTGAAAAATGCAATAACCAAGTCAAAACCAACTGGATGTAACAACCACAGGAATGGAAGAAGCGGAGGACATAAGTGATATATAGGATAAAATTATGGAAAATGATGAAGCTGAAAAGAAGAGGGAAAAGGGGGCAGAAGATTTATTTGAGGAAATTAAAGCTGAGAACTTCCCTAATCTGGGGAAGGAAACAGACACCCAGATCCAGGAGGCAGAGAAAATTCCCATCAAAATCAACAAAAGCAGGCTGACACCAAGACATATTATATTTAAGTTTGCAAAATATAGAGATAAAGAAAAAAATCCTAATAGCAGCAAGACAAAAGAAGTCCCTAACTTACAAGGGAAGACAAATAAGGTTAGCAGCAGATCTGTCCACAGAAACTTGGCAGGAAAGAGAAAAGTGGCATGATATAGCCAACGTGCTGAATGAGAAAAATATGCAGCCAAGAATACTCTATCTAGCAAGGCTATCATTCAGAATAGAAGGAGAGATAGAGTTTCCCAGACAAACAAAAACTGAAGGAGTTCGTGACCACTAAACCAGCCCTGCAAAAATATTAAAGGGGACTCTTTGAGTGGGAAAGAAGGACCAAAAGTGACAAAGACTAGAAAGGAACAGAGAAAATCTCCAGAAACCACAAATAATGAAATGGCACTAAGTTCATATCTATCAGTAATTACTCTGAATGTAAATAGACTAAATGCTCCAATCAAAAGACATAGGGTATCAGAATGGATTAAAAAAAAAAAAAAAGACCCATCTATATGCTGTCTACAAGAGACTCATTTTAGACCTAAAGACACTTGCAGATTGAAAGTGAGGGGACGGAGAACCATTTATCATGCAAATGGATGTCAAAAGAAAGCCAGAGTAGCCATACTTATATCAGGCAAATTAGATTTTAAACTAAAGACTGTAATAAGAGATGAAGAAGGGCACTATATCTTAATAAAGGGATCTGTCCAACAAGAAGATATAACAATTGGAAATATTTATGCCCCCAACTTGGGAGCACCCAAATATATAAATCAATTAACAACAACAAAAAGGAATTCATTGAGAATAATACAATTATAGTAGGCGACTTTAACACCCCACTTAGAGCAATGGACAGATCATCTAAGCAGAAAATCAACAAGGAAACAATGGCTTTGAATGACACACTGGACCAGATGGACTTAACAGATATATTCAAAACATTTCATCCTAAAGCAGAATACACATTCTTTTCGAGTGTACGTGGAGCGTTCTCCAGAATAGATCACATACTGGGTCACAAATCAGACCTCAACAAGTATAAAAAGACTGAGATTATACCATGCATATTTTCCAAGCACAATGCTATGGAACTTGAAGTCAATCACAAGAAAAAATTTGGAAAGACCACAAACACAAGGAGGCTAAAGAACATTCTACTAAAGAATTAATGAGCAAGCAGGAAATTAAAAAAAGAATTAAAAAAATATATGGAAATAAATGAAAATGAAACTCTATGGTCCAAAACCTTTGGGATGCAGCAAAAGTGGTCATAAGAGGGAAGTATATAGCAATCCAGGCCTACCACAAGAAGCAAGAAAAATCTCAAATACGCAATGTAACGTTACACTTAAAGGAGCTACAAAAAGAACAAATGAAGCCTAAAGCCAGCAGAAGAAGGGAAATAATAAAGATTAGAGCAGGAAAAAATGATATAGAAACAAAGAAAACAGTAGAGAAGATCAATGAAACCAGGAGCTGGTTCTTTGAAAGAATTAATAAAGTTGATAAACCTCTAGCCAGACTTACCAAAAAGAAAACAGAAAGGACCAAAATAAACAAAATCACAAAGAAAGGAGAGATCAACAGCATACAAATACAGGCAATTATAAGAATATTATGAAAAATCATATGCCAACAAGTTGGGCAATCTGGAAGAAATGGTTAAATTCCCAGAAACACATTAACTACCAAAACTGAAACAGGAAGAAATAGAAAACTTGAACAGACTGATAACCAGCAAAGAAATTGAATCAGTGATCACACATCTCCCAACAAACAAAAGTCCAGGGCTTCCCAGGGGAATTCTACCAAACATTTAAAGTAGAGTTAATACCTATTCTTCTCAAACTGTTCCAAAATACAGAAATCGAAGGAAAACTTCCACACTCATTCTATGAGGCCAGCATTACCTTAATTCCAAAGACCCACTGAAAAGGAACAACAGGCCAATATCCCTGATGAATATGGATGCAAAAATTCTCAACAAGATACCAGCTAGTCTAAATGAACAGTACATTGAAAGAATCCTTTACCATGTCAAGTGAGATTTATTCCTGGGTTGCAAAGGTGGTTTGATATTCACAAATCCATCAATGTGTTACATTATAGTAATAAAAGAAATGATAAGAACCATATGATCCTCTCAATAGATGCAGAAAAAGCATTTGACAAAGTACAGAATCCATTCTTGATAAAAACCCTCAATAAAGTAGGGATAAAGGAAACATACCTGTACATTATAAAGGCCATAGGGGTGCCTGGTGGCTCAGTAGGTTGAGCGTCTGACTCTTGATTTCAGCTCAAGTCACGATTTCAATCAAGGTTGTGAGATTGAGCCCCACATCGGACTTCATGCTGGGCGTGGAGCCTGCTTCAATACCCTCTCTCTCCTTCTCCCTCTGCCCCTCCTTCTCGCCTGCTTGCACCCACTCTCTCCTAAAAAAATAAAAATAAAGGCCATATACAAAAGACCCACAGCTAATATCATCCTGATTGGGGAAAAACAGAGCTTTTCCTCTAAAGTCAGGGACAAGACAGGGATATCCACTCTCACCACTGTTACTTAACATGGTATTGAAAGTCCTAGCCTTGGCAATCACACAACAAAAAGAAATAAAAGCATCTAAATAGGCAAGGAAGAAGTCAAACTTTCGCTATTTGCAGATGATATGATACTCTTACGTAGAAAACCCAAGAGACTGCATCAAAAAATTTGCTAGAACTGATACACAAATTCAGTAAAGTCGCAGGATATAAAATCAATGTATAGAAATCTATTGCATTTCTATACACCAATAATGAAGCAGCAGAAAGAGAAATCAAGGAATCCATCCCCCCATTTACAACTGCACCAAAACCCATAAGACACTTAGGAATATACCTAACCAAGGAGGTAAAAGATCTGTACTCTGAAAACCATAAAACACTGATGAAAGAAATTGAAAATGAGACAAAGAAATGGAAAGACATTCTATGCTCATGGATTTGCAAGAACAAATATTAAAATGTCTATACTATCCAAAGCAATCTACACATTTAATGCAATCCCTATCAAAATACCAACAGCATTTTTTCACAGAGCTAAAACAAACAGTCCTAAAGTTTGTATGGAACCAGAAAAGACCTCAAATAGCCAAAGCAATCTTAAAAAAGAAAAGCAAAGCCAGAGCATCACAATTCTGAACTTTAAGGCATATCACAAAGCTGTAGTGATAAAGACAGGATGGTACTGGCATAAAAAACAGACACACAGATCAATGGAACAGAATAGAAAACCCAGAAATGCACCCATAACTATATGGTCAACTAATCTTTGACAAAGCACAAAAGAATACCCAATGGAAAAAAGAAAGTCTCTTCAACAAATGTTACTTGGAATACTGGACATCATGTAAAAGAATGAAATTGGACCACTTTCTTACACCACACACAAAAATAAACTCAAAATGGATGAAAGAGCTAAATGTGAGACAGGAAACCATCAAAATTCTAGAAGCCAACACAGGCAGCAATCTCTTTAACATTGGCCATAGCAACTTCTTACTAGATATGCCTCTGGAGGCAAGGGAAACAAAAGCAAAAATGAACTACTGGGACTTCATCAAGATAAAAAGCTTCTGCACAGCAAAAGAAACAATAAAACTAACAGGAAATGTTCGAATTGGAAGAAGATATTTGCAAATGACATATCTGATCAAGGGCTAGCTATCCAAAATCTACAAAGAACTTATAAAACTCAATACCCCAAACCCAAAAATCCAGTTAAAAAATGGGCAGAAGACATGAATAGACATTTTTCCAAAGAAGACATCCAGATGGGTAACAGGCACAGGAGAAGATGCTCCACATCACTCATCATCGGGGAAATACAAATCAAAACTACAATGAGATACCAGCTCACACCTGTCAGAACGGCTAAAATTAACAACTCAGGAAACAACAGGTGTTGGTGAGGATGCAAAGAAAGGGGAACCCTCTTTCACTACTGGTGGGAATGCAAACTGGTGCAGCCACTGTGGAAGACAGTATGGGGGGTTCCTCAAAATGTTAAAAATAGAAATACCCTACAATGCAGCAACTGCATTACTAAGTATTTACTCAAAGGATACATAAATACTGATTTGAAGGGATACATGACCCCGATATTTAAAGCACCATTATCAACAAGAGCCAAATTATGGAAAGAGCCCAAGAGCCCATCAATTGATGAATGGATAAAGAAGATGTTGCCTAAAAATATTTGTGTGTGTGTATATATATGTATGTATATATACACATGGATATTACTCAGCCATCAAAAATATGAAATCTTGCCATTTGCAATGACATGAGTAGAGCTAGAGAGTATTATGCTAAGTGAACTAAGTCAGTCAAAGAAAGACAAATGCCATATGATTTAATTCATCTGTGGAATTTAAGAAACAACACAGATGAACACAGGGTGAAAATAAGAGAGAGGCAAACCAAAAAACAGACTCTTAAATATAGAGAACTGAGGGTTGCTGGAGGGGAGGTGGGCAGGGGAATGGGTGAAATGGGTAATGGGGATTAAGGAGGGCACTTGTTGTGATGAGCACTGGGTGTTGTATGTAAGTGTTGAATCAGTAAATTCTATCCCTGAAACTAATATTACACTGTATGTTAATGAACTGGAATTTAAATAAAAACTAAAAAAAGAATGAGGGGGGAAAGTGAAGTGATAGAGGAGACAAGAGAGTGTTGGGGACTACCGAAATAAAGCTTTAATAATTTCAGTGATGCTTCCAAAGTCTCAATGATGCTTTTAAAGGCTCCACATGGGAAGAAAGAGCAGAGTAATTGAGGGAAAAAAAATCTAGCAAAACTATCACTTCTAAGAAACATTATTCATTGACTAACTCAACAGGTATTTATTGAGTAACTACCATGCATCAGGCACTGTTCTAGTTGCTGGGGATACAGAAAAAGACATACAAAATAAATGTTCTTATGGAGTGCAGTGAGCAAGCGACATGTGACAGTAGGAAACGTAGGCAGGAACTAGGTTACTGAGGCCATGGAGATTTGGGTAAGAAGCCTGTATTTTATTCTGTGTTTAGTAATTAGCATCAAGAATGTGTTCACCTACAAAAGATATTGCCCTAACTTAACTGAAATTAAAAAGGGGGAAGATTTATTGTCTCATGTAATAAATTTCAGAAGTAGGGTAACTCCAGAAAAGGTTAACTTCACATTTCGGTAATGCCCTCAAAGATCAGGTATTTTACGTCTGTTTTGTCATCCTTAATGTATTGCTTTTGTGTTCATGGCTGCAAAAAGACTACCTAAATTACATTCTGCAACTTGCAGTCATGAAAAATTCTACAGAAGAGTTTACTAGTTAGGAGTAGATTTCACGGCAATAAGCCATAATAATGGCTTAAGAAATTTCTTTTTGTGTAGAAGAAATCTGGACTCAGAGTTGGTCAGATGTCTCTATGAAGTTGTTAGACTCAGGATGAGCTCTCTGCCTCCCTCATCCTCAGGGTGATACTTCATCCAGTCCTCAGTCATGAACATGGCTGCTGGAGTGCCAGCTATTTTACCCACCTTCTAAGCAGTAAAATGCAATGAGGAAGGAAGAAAATAGATATACCCCTTGTCTTTTAAGTGGAGTTTCCCGAAGTGCACCCAAAGTTTCTACTCCCAGCTCATTGGGTAAAACTTAATCACAAAGCCACACTTAATGGCAAGGGAATCTGTGATTTGTGGTCTGATAGGAGGACAGCAACATGTCCAGTTAAAAATAAGGAATTTATTAACAAAGAATAAGGGGAAGATGAACATTGAGGAGAGACAGGAAGTCTCTGGCACCAGAAAGTATCTTCTCTTCTTTACCTCTCACTTTGAAAGGATGGAAATTTTCCAGATGCATCTGAACAGAGAACTAAGTTATATAGGCTTTGAAGTTAGGAGACGGTTTTGGGATCGGAAAGTTGTATCAAATCCCCGCTCTGCTATGTAAATTTATGCAGAATACTTTACCTCTCTGAGGTTTAATTTGATAATATATAAAGCGGGGATGATCATGAAATTGTTGGGAGTATTAAGTGAAATTATATATTGCAACAAATAGTGATGATGATAATGAAAAATGATTTCAGAGTGGAGCAGCATTTCACTACCGGGATCACACTAGTGACTAACACAGTCCAGCAGCTGACTTGATCTTTTGTTTGAAGAGTCAATGCTTCTGGAAGGACTCTGTTGCCAGATGGTGCAAAGGTGGCTTTGGCCCCACCAACCCCTCTGTAGGCGATGTGTATGAGCACAAGCACTTGACCTTTGGTGCTAGAGAACACGTAGATCCTTTCTTCTGTAGCTACTATCAGACTTAACATTTGCCACCTTCCAACCAGGAGGGCTTTAGGACATTTTAGAATGGTCTTAGGCTGGGACTCAGCTGCAAAATATAAACATCCACGACACATGGTATAGAGTATAACTAATGCTAAAGTTCCAAAAAGAAGTTGAAAATCCTAAAGGACTAAAAATACTTTCTTTAAACAACCTTTTTCAGTACAGCTGCTTCTTTGTTAAACCAGCTGTTACTAACACCCCGGGTACCTCTCACATGAGGCTGTATTTGTTTTTTGTTTTTTTAATGATTTAATTCTCATAGCTCAAGCTGCATTGTGTTTGTAATGGTTTTACATTTCTACCACTGAAAGATGAAGAAAGGGAAAGGGCAATGAAGGAAATAAAAGGCCAGAGGAAGATTTATGAAGAGTTGTATATATCCAATTCAGAGTGCGGTGGTGGTAGGGAGGAGGGAGCTAGAAATACAGCCCAGAAAAAAGAATGAGAAAAATGAGTGTGTTCCTGATGGAGAATAGCTACAGATCTAGCAAATTAGGATGCGCTCAATCTGTAGAATATTAAATAATTTCTGCACCACACTGACCAATATATAGGAAAGTCGCTGACAATGGTATTTAAGAAAGTAATCCCAGGAGACCAGTAATGGTGGGAATCCCAGCTTCTGCATTAGCTGTGGGACACTGGCCTCAGGAAAGTTACTTAAAGTCTTTGAACCTTGATATCCTCATTTTTAAACCAGAAACAATAATAGTAATGCCCACCACCTGGTACAATTGTCAGGGTTAATCTGGGCATGTATATAAGGCATTTAGGACACTGCCTGGCACACAGAGCCCATGATGAATTTAATCACTTATTATTACAATTAGCTTTTTCAGAAAAAGTTCATACTTGTCAAGAAAAAAAACAATAAATAAAAAAATAGAAAATAAAAAAATAATGTTCTCTTTCAGCATGGGCCTGTAAGAAAAAAATTCCCATAGCCATAATTCTGTCCTCAAATGGGTCAATCTTTGATTCTCAAAACAGATCACTTAACATTATTCAGCCTCAAAAAAAGAAGGAAATTCTGTTACATACTACAACATGGATGAACCTCAAGAACATTATGTTAAGTGAAATAAGCCAATCAAAAAAAAGGAAAAACAATGCATGATTTCACTTATATGAGTTATCTGAAATAATCAAACTCTTGGAAATAGAAAAGAGAATGGTTGTTTTCAGAGGTTGGGGAAGAGGGATGGAGAATCATTGATCAGTGACTATAGAGTTTCAGTCAATCAAGATGAAAAAGTTCTAGAGATCTGTTGTACAACAGTGGGCATATGGTTAACAAAACTATAATGTACACAGAAAAAGTTTTAAGATGGTAAATTTGTTGTTTTACTGCAATTTTAAAGAAGAAGGAAATTTCCACACATGCTACAACATGAATCTTGAAGATCCTATACTAAGTGAAATGAGCCAGTGACAAAGGAGGACATATTGCATGATTTCATGTCTATGAGGTTCCTAAAGTAGTTCAATTCAGAGAGACAGAAAGTAGAATGGTGGGTGCCAGGGAGTGGGGGGAGGGGAAGAATGGGGAGCTATTATTTAATGAGGATGGAGTTTCAGTTTAGAAAGATGAAAAAGTTCTGGAGATGGATGGTGTTGATGGTTGCACAGCAATGTGAATGTACTTAATCCTCATGAATTGTATGAACTGTATACCTAAAAATGGTGAAACTGGTCAATTTCATATTATGTATTTTTACCATAATTTAAAAAGAAATAAATCAGACTGCCTTTTCTATGATGAGTTTACAAGCATGTCTTCACAATTGAATTGGTGTGACGGTAGCATGAGTAACTGAGTACTTAAACTAAGTACTTAAGCTGCTGCATTCCAGGGCTCATGAAAGAATGGGGCCCCACTTGCCTATGTAATGTGTGGCACTCTGTGTGTTGGAAGAAAAAAAAGTTTTGCTTAGACAAATCTTCTGAGGAGGGCTCCTTGCCTGATTTGCCTTGTACGAGAAAAAGAATCAAGGATATTTTTCTTTCCAGAAAAATACCTAATGTAGATTCTTAAACTCAAGGCTTTAAGAAGGTAGCAAAAGGATTTGAGTATGTTTCAAGCTATTTCTCTTAATCCATAATAAATTTGTAATATACATTTAGAGATGACACATTTTAAAGAACATATTTAGAATTCTTCCCCAAGAAAGAACTGGTGTCAATCCTTCAACAGAAGGGCAAAAGAGATGTTCTTATTCAGATTCCATCCTCCTTCTTTCAGACTCTAGGCCATTGTTTTGTTCCATGAAATCTGCATAAGGGTGTCACTTACTGCTTCAGGACCATTATTGATGAATTCTTGAATTTATGTAGCCATCTGATCAAAGTAGAGCCATTTAGCTCTGAGCCTTTAGGAGCTAATTTCTATAGAAGGTTTTGCTTCTCTCCAAAATAATACTGTGCTGGCTGTCCAAATTCTTTGCATCCCTACTTTCTCTTCTGTGATAACCAACTTCTTCACTCTGTACTTGAGAGGTGAAGTTTAAACTGATTGTAGTAGGAAGGGTCACTTTTTGCTCAGATCAAAACTAGAAACAAGCAGAGGCACTGTCTATGTAAAACCATCATACCGATCCTGTCACCCAACAAGCAATAGTAATAATTTAGAGCATTAAAGTTTATTCTATGTACATCATTATTTTGATCTTATAAGGTGGAGATCTTTTGAAATGGAAATTAATGAAGAGAAAAGAGGCTCTTTCTTTAAATGTTTATTAATGAGAAAATTCAAAATAGTTTTTTTTTTATTTTTTATTTATTTTTTTTAAAAGATTTTATTTATTTATTTGACAGAGAGAGACACAGCGAGAGAGGGAACACAAGCAGGGGGAGTGGGAGAGGGAGAAGCAGGCTTCCCGCTGAGCAGGGAGCCCGATGGGGGGCTCGATGCGGGGCTCGATCCCAGGACCCTGGGATCATGACGTGAGCTGAAGGCAGACACTTAATGACTGAGCCACCCAGGCGCCCCCAAAATAAAGCCTGCAGAGTAGTCAGAAATGGTAAGTATAATGAGTATCTTTTAAAATCATTAGTGAGCCTGCACAAAAGTGAGGGAAATGTCTAGGGGCCACAGAGTAAAGAAAAGATGAATAGCGGAGTGTTAATACTGGTGCAGTGGGCTTCCAAATGGTTGGCATTTGCCACCTCCATATCAAGGGTCTTGGGTTTCAGCAGCCACTGAAGATATGACATAAAGCGCTGGGCTTGTCTAAAGTAAGGGAAATGCTACTGAGCCTCCTGAGTAAAGTTGAGACCACTGAAGGACTAAACTAGTGGAATGGAGAATTAGAAAAAAAAAAATCTATGGATTTGCAAAGGGAGATAACATAAAACTTTTCTATTTCAGAATGGACTTTGATAGAAATATTTTTCTTGTAACTATAAGCTTGTCCTCATATGGAATTGGGTTCAAGTTTATGCTCCCTCTGTGGTCAAAACTACTTTGACATAAAACATTAATTTAAAGAGCCCAAGGTTAATAGCAGTCCAAGGAAGTTGGCAAAAGGAAACAAAAATCATGTCTGGGGGTCATGGTCTTAACCCAGGCCAGATCTCAGAAGCACAAAGCAGACTGAAGTCATTTAGTTGGAAAGTATTCTCAATTGCAAGACCTTCATTATATTTTACAGTTCAGCTAGCCTCCACCTTAGGATCTCTGTACTTGCAGAGTACATAGAGTGTGAATGTCATTTTCAAGAATGAATTCTCAATTTTATGAACAGGAAGAGGTGTACAAAAAATCCTTTTGTTCTATTTCAGATGAACCTACAAAACACACTTAAAGGAAAACCGTAAGTTGAGATTTGACTCTGCTACCGTTTTTCAAATCCTATTTGTTACAGATGTAGACAGGAACAGGATCTAGATTACAGAGATTTAAGTGCTGTGGAGGATGCAGCACCTTTATTGGAAAGAGCACCCCTCTGAGTATCAGAAGACCCTGGTTTCCCTGTGGCTCTGGTAATTCCCCATGTAAAAATGGGCACTTTATCTCTGGATAAAGTGAATCTGGACCTCTGTTTCCAATTTCAGGAGTTGGACTTCCTCATTTCTAAAGTCTCTTTCATCTCTAACTTTTATAGACTGTGATTTAAATGTGCTACTCCTTGAAGGCTGTGGGTAATTTTTACAGTGTGAGTTTCAGCTGAAGGAGAAAAACCATCACAAATGAAAACGGAAACACTTGGAGCAGTAGGAAGCTCTTTTCTGGATTCAGCTTGTGACCCAGATGCTCCGACAGCTAGCCTTTCTGAGGTGCAGATGGTGCAGCGGGGCTGTGTGCATACTGAAAAGCAAAGATTTTTTAGGAAGATTTACTGGAACACAATTGCCTCTTAGAAGCTGGCTAAAACACGATTGATAAAAAAGTCAATTGTCCACCAGACAACCCAGCATATATAAATTTGAATTTATTTTTAAAGAGTAAATGAAAAGGAGTCATGACTTCTATCACAAAAGACTTGGTTGTTCTTGTGAAAAAGAATCTTTTTAGCAATGTTAACGGTGCTGCTAAGTGATTTGCCTTTTACAAATCTCCTGTAGGATTTTGTAGAATTCTCAAATTCCAACTAAATTTTAGGAGCCTCTCCTGAGAAATGAGGTGTGTCTGTATGTCTAAGGCATTTGGGAGCCCAGCTCTGGATTTGGACGCTTCCCTTAGGGCCTTGGGGCTTCAGGAAAGCGAACAGATAATGCCTGAATAAAGGGCTTCCAGATCAGAAGATAGCTTTGTTGTGGAGGATTTGCTGATTGGCCAAAGAAAATTCCAGAGCCGAAGTTCTCATGCTTCAATCACTTGTTTGTGTTTACAAAGACAAATGCCTTAATTCTCCAAACTGAGATGTCAGAGATCAGCCCTGAAAGAATTTGGGAACCCAGCCTATTGTATGTAAATTTCTACCAGTTTACAGGATGCTAATAATGGTAGAAGATTTTATTCTTTCTGGCCATGAATTAGAAAGTGATGGTTTAGGTGACTGCCTGGATCAATCTGAAATGTCCAGAGACTGGGTAAAGCCTAAATCCCCACTCTCACTTCTTCTTTCAACCATGGAAGTTGTGTTTTCTAAACTGCTTTTAGTAATTTACTCCCTAAACCCTGACCTAGTGTGGATGACAGACAAGGCCTGTGGGATTTAAGGTGACAAGAGATAACAGAACCCTTCTCCAAAATAAAGACCCTATACAAGGCTATTGGGAAAACTGTCACTTTTGTTGGAAAATGAGGGGGACCAAGATGAAGAATGTTCCAGATCACCTGAAGCTGGCACTGTCAAGTGAGGATTTTTTCCCCCCAAATCTTAGTTCTTTGATAAATTTCTTAAAATTATACATTTTTCTACTTTTTTGAAAGGAACATAATTTGGTCGAGCCTTTTCTTGATGCTTCCAGAATATTGGTACCGATGAGAGTAACAATGTAATGCAGCAATCAAACTGTTCTGTGCAGTGATCAAATTGTTTCTCCCTTTTATCCTTTGTCTTTATCCTTCTTTAATTTCATGCTGACTGATGCCATGTATTTTTCTATTAATTTGCCCATCTTTAATTATGTTTTCCACTATTTTCCTTTTAGTTTGCTCTTTTTAGTGTGATACTAAAAAACCAACCAGCTTAGGAAGTATAGCTGTTGTAGGGGAGAGATACACACACACACACACACACACACACAAAATGATCCACCTCTCTGTATGCTTATATTTGGAAGGAAATACATCTAAATGTTAGTAGTAGTTTTCTCAGGATTGTTAATTTTATTTTCTTCTCTTTAGTATTTTCTCCAAATTTCTGCAATGACTATGTATTTATAATTTAAAAAAACCTGATTTTACTATTTCAGTACACTTTATTGGTTCTGAATCTAGCTTTGCCAGTACACAGTAGATAAAATCTTAAGCATCACGGAATGACCTTGATTAAAACACCTCTCTGAGCATCAATTTCACCATTTGTATAATGCCTCCTCCACAGAACTGGGAGAATCAAAAAAACTAAGCAGAGTGTGTGGCATATAGGGAATGATTAAAGAACTATCAGTCTCATTTTTAAGGATTTTATGGTAACTGAGGGAAAAGACTAAAATACCCAGATTTAAAAATAGAGACTGTGAAAATGATTTTTTTTTTTTTTGGTACTTGGAGTTGATTTCTACCAATGTTTGTGTCTCATAGTGTGTTCCAGAAAGCTTGACTTATAAATAAGGGGGTGTACTGTACCCCTTTGAGTTGTAACATTTTAGATTTAGGAGGAGGCTTCAGGAACCACTGAGCCCTAAAATTTTTATTTTCTAGTTGAAAATACTGGGAGGAAGGTTTACTTAAGTCTATAGTAGCTTGTCTCCAGAGTGCTCTCTGAAAGTGGATCATCGATTAGCTTTTAGCCCTTGATTTGGGATTATTTGCCATCACCTTAACAGGATTCCTGAGACCCTGGGCCTCAGGCTAGTGGCCAGAATGGAGAAGAGACAGTTGGGGACAGGAAAGAAGGGACAAGTGAGAAGGCATCAGCCCAGCAGCACATCCAAGTGACAATATTTATCTTGAACTCTGGCTAAAAATATACTTACAGAGGGAAGAGCTCTTCCATGCAATTTTATGAACCGTGGGACAAAGCAAAACAGTTATTTCCTCACTGACATGCTGGAGGTTCCTTATTTCAGGAGAATGTGCATGCCTTGCCTCAGGTCAGCGATGAATGCAACTCAGCACAACTCCCTCTGTTGCATTCCGGAAAGAGGGGGGGCTATAAGAAGCAATGGTTTAGCAGGAACCTTGCATTGTGTCTCTAAGGTTGGTGCTAAAGGCAGAGAGAAGTGTGGTATTTAGGAGAATTTCTGTGCAATCTTTTGTTCTAAGACACAAAATCTCTCTTGTTCTTCATTTGAATAACAAAGCTCATAGAAATATTTGTATTTCTAGACTAATGGCAGACTTTTTTCCCCCTGGGCCATTCTCACAAATAAGCTAATTTGGCGGGGGCGGGGGGGGGGGGGGGGGGGGGGGAAGGCAGGTGGGATGAAAAGAGTTCCTTTTCAGCTTCTGAGGAAGTGTTAATTATTCCTTTGACAAGACTGGTAACTCTTGGGAAACAGCTCTCCCTTTGATGGACCGGTTTCTGTCTGTTGCTGTAATCTGAAAGCAGCCACCTGGTTTCAGGTCAGAGAAGGGGAAAGAGCTTAATTAAGTTTCCCTAATACTAATTTTGAAAGACTTAAAAAAATACAAACACAATAGTTGAGCCTATGATCTACCCGTCTCATGCTCTCACATCCCATACTGCCCTCCCTTCGAGATTTTTTGCTAGGTTTCCACGTTCTGGATTTCAGCTTGACATTTTTTCTCCATTTAAAATTCTTATTACAGGTATATAAAACTTATGAAAGAGGATACTATTCCAAATGCCTTGACAACAAGAGGCTCAATGTGCACAGATAAAACCAGTGTGGAGAAAACATTAATATCGACATTACAATAGCCAATTAATTTGAAGACAAACAGTTAATAGAGATGTATTGGTCCTTGCCTTCCCAGAGGTTGTCGAACACAAAGGATATTGAGAGTATTCTTATTTTAGTCAGGAACCCTGGACGTTAGTAATGGCTGTCCCCCTCCGCAGGTGTGTGTCTTTGGATGGCCCCTCTATGTCTTTGTGCTGGTTTCCTCATCTGTAAGCCAAGAGGAGGGAGCAGGACCCATAGCTGTCTTACTCAAAGCATGGTTCCGTGCCCACGTGCAGACTGTTGGATTCTGGTCCTGACAAGATACTACAGAAATTGGGAACGGGCATTTACGTTCACCACAGTTCGATAGAACAATTCTACACCTCTAGAAGCTCATCGACATTGGGAGTTTGAGTTTTGAAGTCTTTGTTTTTTTCATTTTTGTACTAATTCGATTTTTTTACATTTTATCAAAGTATCAGTTTATGATGGATTTGAAAATGTGTATTAGTATATTAAAGGCTCTGAACAGACCTGCAGAAAACAAACCTGTAGACCTAGGATTCCTGGACCATATAACTTGTACTTTTCCCCCAAATATTTATCAACACTGCCCCCTGTGCGTGCCCTTCCTACTCTTCATTTCTGACAGTGCTCCTAGGCTACACAGCTGCCCTCCTCACCCCTCTCTGGCTCGGGCTCTGCAGGCCAGGGCTATGTTTCCCCACACGGACCCCCTCTTCATCCCCTTCCTCACACACTGGTGCTACCCTGGGTCACTGAGCCTGACCGCCCCCACCCTCCCCCCACAACAGACCTCTCTGATGGTTTCAGGAAGGGACGGGAATTAAGGAAAGAGGCAGAAGAAAAAATATATATATATTTTTAGAGATTTCCTATTTTAGTTACTTCCTTTTCTCCATAGAAAATGGTCAGGTCTTCTCTGATCATAAATGTTCTATCAGGGACCTTCTTAAGAATCAATAGAACTCTTCAAACACACACTATAACACTTCCACCTCAAAGAGCACAGTGGCCCAAATTTTGGTTTTTAACTTCAGAAATTTGATGGACTGTAGCCCCAGAGACCACCTATGAATATCACTTAAAAAGACAATGCAAAAAAAAAAAAGACAATGCACAAACATAGCTACTCTTAAGAACAATGTTTCCTTGAAGTTTTCTGTGGCTGCTTCTCACAGTTGTTTCTCAAAGATTATGAAAAATTCACTCACATCTTGTCCTTATTTATTTATTTATTTATTGAGGGGAGGGTGGGGTTGATGTCTTTATGCCAGACTGTGCAGCTCATGATATGACTAGATAGTAAAAGTGGCTTTTTGAAAAAGAAAGACCATTTCTGATACAGGAAGAAATAAGTATGTAAGTTTGGGTACTTGCTACCTATATCCTTTGCCTGTTCAGTTAATGCTAACAATCAGCCAGAAAACATTTGGGCCTCCTAGTAGAGGAAAAACAGAAGGAAAAAATAAATGGGAATTTTTCATATATTTATTGAAGTCTGAGGTTTTAACTGTTCATTCCCTCCTGCCCCCAAATGTTATGGACTTTTGGCAGTTCTTACTTGATTCTTATGCTAGTGGAAGTGAAGCAGAAAATCAAGCCATAACATGATTTCTTTAAATTGGCTTTTACTTTTTAAAAAAGATTTATGTATTTGAGAGAGAGAGAGCACACACAGAGGAAGAGGGAGAAGCAGATTCCCTGCTGAGCAGAGAGCCCGAAGCAGGGTTTGATCCCAGGACCCTGAAATCATGACCTGAGCCAAAGGCAGACACTTAACTGACTGAGCCACCCAGGCACCCCTAAATTGGCTTTTAAAAATTTTTTTTCGAAATTCTAAGGCTACAATTCCTAAGTATGATTCCCTTTGAGGAGTAAAGTCATGGATGACTTTGGTTTTGTTTTTATACTTTTTCTGCATTTTTCAAATTTTTTACAATGAACATTTACTACTATTTTAATCAGAAAAAAACATTTGCATGAATGTCATAAAATATATTTTAAAAAATACCAGGTTCTATAGATTTGTTTTTTATTGAAGTAAAACTAATATACAATATTTTATCAGTTTCAGGTATACAACATTGATTCAACAATGTTGTATGTTACTCAGTGCTCATTAGGGAAGGGTAGTCACCATCTGTCACCATATGCACAATGGAATATTACTCAGCCATAAAGAATAACATCTTGCCATTTGTGACAGCATGGATGACCTAGAGGGTATTATGCTAAATGAAATCAGTCAGACAGAAAAAAGATAAATACCGTATGATTTCACTCATATGTGGAATCCAAAAAACAAACGATTCTAGATGCTTACAGGTGAGGGAAAATATTCTAAATGTTCAAGTATACAGGTTATGGATACTGAAACTATTTATGAAATTGGACCTGAAGTTTAGATCTCTTTTTAAGCTCTCTCCTTTAAAATGTGAATGGAGGAAGGCTTTGTAGTGACATGGCCCTGCTGACATATCGTTTTTCATTAGCTTCAAATTATGATGCTTTTTCCAAGGTTAAACATGGACATTCTCCCTTCTGAGGAAGGTGCCCCTCCTTCTGGCCCTAATTCCACTTTACTGCAGGAAGTTCTCTTTCCTGGTTTGAGATTTTTCTCACACAGGGATTGAGCCCAAAAAGAAATGGGGATGGGCCAATATTTAGTGACTTGGTCAAGGTAGAAAGCAAGCCAAGCAAGGAATTCAGTGCAAACGATCCACTCCAGGGCCAGGATTGGTCAATTCATCAGGCTTCTCCGACTAGAACCAAGATCAGGGCCGCCCCGAGTCACAGAGCACATGTGTGAGAGGACCATGTAACATCTTTCAGCGCTGCCCTAAGAGGCTGGCACTCGGTTCCCCGTAGCCACATGTCCTTCAGGTTGAGATAGGTGACTACTCATGTCAAATGCTAGAATTCACCACTTTAGAGTAACCAGGAGCAAGCAGCTTCTGCTTTTCTATCAGTATGGTCCCTGACTGGGGGAAGTCCTATCCCATCATTACCTTTGCCTGTGTGTGACACCACGTGGAAAAACGAAATCAGATTCTGCTTTTGCTGCTAGATTCCCAAGAACTCTATCTGGGGAATACAGGAGTTTCAACTAATCATATCTTGACATTTTCTTCTGTACAAACAAGTAGCAAAATAAATAGCAAAAATGTGTTTTAATGCTACCTGATAATGGGGAAAGGACTTTGAGGGATTTTAATAGAAGCAGTGATTTCATCCATATGTGAACCATTCTAAGAAAATGTATTTGAAGCAGGCAACAGCACATATGCCCTGAAAGGGCTGCTTTATTTAGATACCACATGTCACTTTTCAAAATGGAAAGGTACTCATCTCTGGGAAGTCTTCTTGGGTAAATACAAAAATTAAATGTGTTTTAGGTTTTTCTCTCCTAGGTATACGCACTTGTTATACCCCCTCTAATAGGTTATTATATTTGTTTGCGTTTCTTGACTAGATTGTCAGATCCTTGTGGGATGGGGACCTTAAACATCTTTATGAAGATTGTCCAGAAGGAAGTAGGTGCTCAAATATGTGTGTTCAATGGTAAAGTAATATTACAGCCAACGTTTATTGAGATCTTATGGAACCAATTAATATGTCACATGGAGTAGCTCTTCTATTCTCTATAAAGTAGGTGTTATTGCTGCATACATTGTTCTGACTGAGGGAGACACTGGAGTTTGAAATGGTTACTGTGCCAGGTCACGAGTCAGCATGAACCAGGACAGGTACTTTCACCCAGGTGGGCTGACATGGGAGCCCACACTTAGCGCTACTCTGCAATGTCTTGTACTTACATGAAAGAAAAAAAATGCTTTGTCCACAACTTATTTATTTTTAGGGTTACTTATTGCTCTAAGAAGATTTTAGCCCTCAGAAATCCTTCGGGCAACATGAATAGGTAGTCAAACAGTTCTGAGTTGGAATTCTAGCTTGGTCATTCACAAGTTATAAAATTTAGCTTCTCTGAACCTCAGTTTATCTTTAAAGAGGACAATAATACTTTGCAAGATTCTTGAGAGGAGTAACATTAACATAGTACATTCTTGGCACCAAACGTGCTCAATAAATGTAGCTTTTACTTTTTCTTTTTTAGATAAACTGGGTCTGAAATGACAACACTTTCATATTTTCATTATTCTGGAAGTGGAAACATTTCTAAAAGAATTCCATATGCTTTTGTCTTTTTAAATAGGCTGTGGTATAGATAATTTTTTTCTTCCTGGACTGAGAATCAATATTTCTGGCAGCTTCAATTCAATGATGCCTTCAGGCCCTAATTAAGTGTTTGAGTCTTTTGTCCTTATACTAAATAACCTGAAATTTTGAAGTTTCTACTTTGAAGTTTCATGGGTTTGCTTTTTTCCCCACCGGTTCTATGTAACTCTTATTTTCGTCTGCCAGCTCATTCTTTTTGTAGGCTATCTGCTGAAGAAGCGCATGTACCCAACTTAAATTTGTTACATGCTTTTATATAGGGTGATAATGATTTTTAGAATTGCATACAGAATCTGAGGTGATAGACCTGAAGCTCTCCTAAAGACAAAATATCTATTTTACTATGTGAAATTTTAAGTATCCCTTAAATACTTAAGCGATTTAAGTATTTAAATACTTAAATCTACCAGATTCTACCAGAATACCTCACCTCCCCCCCTCCCTGAGTTCTTGCTGCGCTATAAATACTTGATTTTGTCACATACGTGACAGTCTGTCTCCTCCTCTCACAGTTGATACACAGTCGGTCAGTCATTTGCATTCCCTGTACATTCCACATTTTCAGACTCTTACCCCCCCATTTCTATATTTCAAAATCTAAATTTGGCAATCCTAGTTATCATTCAACGGACCATTTTATTATTACTTTCTCATTAGCTGTCAAAACAGCTGAATGTTAAACAATTGGTCAGTTGCCAAAAACAGCATTAGGAGTGGGGGTAGGAGAGGTGATTAGACCAGCTCTGAGTTACTCACTCTGAGAAATCATCTTGGGATGAGAAAATGGTGGCATTCAAAATAGTGCCTATGAAAACAAGTCATTGATCTTAATTTCTACTTCTCTTCCATATAAATCATGGGGGAGTTAATACACCATTGCATTTATCAGGGAGATAAGAAGCCAGATTCATCATTTGATGACAAAGAAAGCTTTAGCAGTTCCTTAAGCTTCTGAAGTGAATGTCAACCAAAGTGCAGACTGGTGTCTTTAGAGGCTCTGCATGAAAGCAGACACCAAGCAGTGGGTCACAGAACCAACACTCGTGCACAGCAAGGCTCAAGTCTCTAGTCTGACCTTGAGGTTGGTGACGAATTTATGTTCCCTTGGCCCTTTCCAGCTTCAGTGTTGTAGCTGAGGCCACCAACCAGTTAGCTACACTTCCCTCTTCCCAGTGTCCAGGAGCACCCAGCAGAATCTATAGTCCTAAATCTCTCAATATTCAAGCACATGAAATTAGGTAAAAATTCAAGAGGAGCACTTTTTAATTATTTTTATTTTAATAGATTTTATTTTTTTAGGAAAGCTTTACGTTCACAGCAAAATGGAGCTGAAGGTACAGGTATTATTCCTTGACCCCTCACATGGATATCCTTCTCCATTATCAAACTGCCGCTACCAGCGAGATACATTTGTTACAGCTATGAACCTACACTGACACTCATTTGCACCCAAAGTCAATAGTTTACTGTTGTAAATAGGCCTTACTAATGTGGTGGTAAAGTGCAGGTGATGGGAAGCATTCTATAGTCCTAGAATTAGGATCAGTCTTCCAGTGAGCCTTCGCCTCTGGACTGTGAATTTCACACATGTTTCTCAGTCCCCACATCCCCATAGGTAGGACATGATGGCTAATGTGGGTGAAGTTGGGTATTTCCCTTCCCCTAGGTTACTCGGGCTTGGTTAATTTCAGCAAATTAGGCGTGGTTAAATAGTTTCTCCTTAAGGGTATACTTTGTAAAGAAAGACAGAATGCCTTGGAATATTTCAAAATGGTTCCTTTCGCACTCCCACTCTGGGGAGCCTCCAGAAATTCATTATTTACAGTTCAGGTTACCCTACCTTGGTCCTGGTCCCTGTGGAAGTTTCTGAGCTAGTAAGTTGTGATTCTCTATATTAGCCCGCCAGGCTCTCCAATTTTGGAGGGAGTGATCTGCTTTAGGACCGCTCGTCCCTCACAGATCTAAGAAAAGCTGTTGGTTTTCTGGCTTGTTCAGGTTTTAATAGTTGTTAGGATGGAGCAGTGACTTCCAAGCTTCTTACAGTCCCTTTTTAAAAAATTCATCATTTTTGAAAATTAAATATGTCAGATATAACCTAGGCATCAATGATTATATATTCAAATAGTATTAAGTAGCATATAATAAAGGGTACATTTTTTTCCCACACCAGTGTCTCTTCTCCTTGGAGGCAACTTCTGCTAGTGGTTTCTTGCGTCTCCCTCTAGAAACATCTTCGTCCTACACAAGCATATATATTTTTCAATAATTTTAATTACCCAAATAATACACTAATTCTCTGGGGGTGCTGGTCTCTTAAAATGAATTGGGAAGTATTATCTATTTTTCTCTATTCTGGAAGAGTTTGGGCAAGATTGTGCTCTTACTTCTGTAAATATTTGGAAGAGTCCACCAGTGAAGTCATCTGGGCTGGGAGTTTCCTTTGTTAGATTTTCACAAATTCTTTCACAAATTCTTTGAATTCTCTTCAAGTATATAGAACTATTCAAATGTTCGGTTTCCTCCTGTCTCCATTTTATCCACATTTTCAAATATAGTATCATACATTGTCTGAGTATCCTCTTCCTATTATCATTCCTGAATTGGCTATATATGCTTTTTCTCTTTTGTTCTTTGTCAACCTTTCCAGAAGTTTATCAGTTTTATTAGTATCTTATTTCTGTCAATTTTTGTTTCATAGATATTGAAACCATGCCATTAAATGCAAAAAATTTAAAATTGTTCTATCTTCTTGATATATACTTTCATTATGAAATATCCATTTTTATTGCTAATATTACTTATCACTTTATTTTTAAAGTTCATTTATTTAAGTAATCTCTATGCCCAATGTGGGTCTTGAACTCACAACCCCGAGATCAAGAGTCACATGCTCTTCTGCCAGCCAGACACCCCCATTTATCACTTTAAATTAGTCAAGTCAGTCTAGGCACTGTAGCTCTATTTTGCTAATTTTTGCGAATTTTTCAGCTATGTTGAAATGTTGTGTATTCATATATTGAAATTATGTCTCTTGAAGAAGCATGTTTCCTCTTATCCAGTTTGACAACTGTTATTTTTAAAATGGAGCATTTATTCCATATTTGTTGTACTAGAGTTTAAATTTATCATTTTAATATTTTCTATTTTTCTCTCCTTTACAATTTCTTTTCTTCCTTATGGCTTTTTAATTTTTTGTGTGTTTCTATTATGTTCCCTTTCTTAGTTTACTAGCTATATATTCTTTTACTATTCTTTTAGTGGTTGTGGTGAAGATTATGACATATGTCCTTGATTTATCCAAGTTTTATAAAATTAGTAATTTACCAACTTCTAGAAATACTTTAATTCATTTCACCCAGCTACTCACTAGATTTTGTGTTATTATTGCATGCAATTTAATTTATATATTAAGTATATATTTTTTTTTGTTTGCATTTATTTATTTATTTATTTATTTTTTATTCTTATGTTAATCCCCATACATTACATCATTAGTTTTAGATGAAGTGTTCCATGATTCATTGTTTGTGCATAACACCCAGTGCTCCATGCAGAATGTGCCCTCCTCAATACCCACCACCAGGCTAACCCATCCTCCCACCCCCTTCCCCTCTAGAACCCTGTTTGTTTTTCAGAGTCCATCGTCTCTCATGGTTCATCTACCCCTCCGATTTCCCCCGCCTCTTTCTTCCCCTCCCGCTACCTTCTTCTTCTTCTTTTTTTTTTTTTCTTAACATATATTGCATTATTTGTTTCAGAGGTACAGATCTGAGATTCAACAGTCTTGCACAATTCACAGCGCTTACCAGAGCACATACCCTCCCCAGTGTCTATCACCCAGTCACCCCATCCTTCCCACCCCACCCCCCACTCCAGCAACCCTCAGTTTGTTTCCTGAGATTAAGAATTCCTCATATCAGTGAGATCATATGATACATGTCTTTCTCTGTTTGACTTATTTCATTCAACATAATACCCTCCAGTTCCATCCACGTCGTTGCAAATGGCAAGATCTCATTCCTTTTGATGGCTGCACAATATTCCATTGTATATATATACCACCTCTTCTTTATCCATTCATCTGTTGATGGACATCTTGGCTCTTTCCACAGTTTGGCTATTGTGGACATTGCTGCTATAAACATCGGGGTGCACGTACCCCTTCGGATCCCTACTTTTGTATCTTTGGGGTAAATACCCAGTAGTGCAATTGCTGGATCATAGGGTAGCTCTATTTTCAACTTTTTGAGGAACCTCCATAAAGTTTTCCAGAGTGGCTGCACCAGCTTGCATTCCCACCAACAGTGTAGGAGGATTCCCCTTTCTCCGCATCCCCGCCAACATCTGTCGTTTTCTGACTTGTTAATTTTAGCCATTTTGACTGGTGTGAGGTGGTATCTCATTGAGGTTTTGATTTGGATTTCCCTGATGCCGAGCGATATTGAGCACTTTTTCATGTGTCTATTGGCCATTTGGATGTCTTCTTTGGAAAAATGTCTTATTATTGTATTATAGAATCTACATACATTTTGTTTTTACTACATATTTACCCCCTTTCCTTTGTTCTTTATCCTTTTTGCCAAACTTTGTATTCACTGGGGATAAGTTGCCTTTTGTCTGAAGGATACACTTTAATGTTTTCTTTACTATGAGTTTGATTATAAAAACTCTGGGTGTGCCTGGGTAGCTCAGTCGGTTAAACATCTGCCTTCGGCTCAGGTAATGATCCCAGGGTCCTGGGATCAAGTCGCACATCAGGCTCCCTGCTCTTCAGGAAGCCTACTTCTCCCTCTCCCTCTGCTTGCCACTTATCCTGCTTGTGCTCGTGCGTGCACTCTCTCTCTCAAATAAATAAATAAAATCTTAAAAAAAGAGAAAGTCACATAAAAAAAAAAGTCTGAATTTCTTGGGATGTCTGGGTGGTTTGGTTGTTCAAGCATCCAACTCTAGATCTCAGCTCAGGTCTTAATCTCAGGGTCATGAGTTTAAGCCCCACTTCAGGCTCCATGCTGGGTTGGAGCCTGCTTATAAACAAACAAACAAACAAACAAACAAAAAACCCTCTGAATTTCTTCTTTTTGCCTGAAAATTTCTTTATATCTCTTTCACTTTTAAAGGCTATATTTGCTGAATTCTAGGTTGTCCAGCATCATCGTTCTCTACTTTGAAGATACTATTCCATTGTCTTCTGGCTCCCCTTATTTCTATTGAGAAGCCACTGTTAATCTTATCATTGCTCCTGTTCAGATGACATGCTCTTTTGTTTCCTGGCAGCTTTTAAAAGACTTTGTATGTCTTTAATTTTTAGCATTTTTCCTATGATGTACTTACTTATGTATACATTTTTTGGTTATTTTCCTATTCAGAGAGACTTACTGAGGTTACTAGCACTTACTGAATCTGTAGATGGTATCTTTTGTCAGTTTTGAAAAGTTATTAGTCACTATCTCTTCAAATATTTATTCTGCCTTACTCTTCCTCTATTATCTTTCTGGAGCACCCACTGACTCACTGTGACAACTTTGCTCTGTGTATCTTATGCCTCTTAGACTGTCTTCAGTATTTTCCAGCCTTTGTCTCTTTGTACCTGAGGCTAGATTTTCATCAGTCCTATCTTCTAATTTATTAGTTTTGCAAGTACCATATACCATTAAACTCACTCAATGAGTTAGTTTCAGTTTTTGTATTTTTCTTAGTTATATGCTATTTTTTAACTTTTTTAATTCTCCACTTTAATTCCTTGAATATATCAAGCATAATTTTTGTGTTTTTATTAAGTGGGTGCCTTATAATTTCAGTATCTGTATTTCTTTTGGGTCTAGTTCTAATATTTACTGTCCCTTGGCTTTTGATCAATTTTATGTACTTGTAAGTTTCACTATTTTTGATTAAGGGCTGAACATTGCATGTCAAAAATTGTAGGGATGATTTGAAGTTCTGTATGATGTTATTTTCCTCTAGAAATAATTTATTTTGCTTCTTGTACGGAGCTAGGCTAGAGCAAGTCATCTGAACTAAACCTGGTTTGAGATGATTTAAAGATGGGCATCAGTCCTTCTGAGAGCTATTCTATTTGCTATTCATTATAAATTACAGGGTGTACCCCATCAGAGTCTCATTTTGAAATACTGAATATTAACCAGTGATTTTCTCCTTCATGATTTCTGGTTTTCTTTTTTTTTCCTTCTAGTTCCACAGACTAATGAACACTATGCTTGGCTTTTCACCTTTTATCCATTATCTTTTCTTTAATAATCTGTAATCACCTTGTAGGTAAGTGATATTCTAAGTGTCTAAATACTTCTCTTAGCTTCCCTATTTCTTTTTACAGATTATGGCCTGAAAATTCTCACTTCCTTGATGGTTTCCCAGTAACTTAAGTCAGATATTTCATACAGATATTTTGGACAGATTCTATGGAAAAAATTGATCCTAATCAACCCAGTTATCCACTGCTGGCAGCAGAACTTAACATATATAAAATTTGAAGTAAAATTAAAAAATGAAAACGTATGAATCCATATCTTACTAAAAATATTTCAGATGTAATTAAATCTACCTGTATCCTGTGTTAACCTACCAATCACCCAGAAATAACCACAACCCCAAACTCCCCTGTTTAAAAATTACTATATGTACCTCTAAACAATGTATTGTTTAATTTCACTTGTTTTAAACTTTATAAAAAAAATACTTCATATAGTCTTCCAAGATTTGCCTTTTTCCTTCAGTATGGTGGTTCTAAGATTTATCTATGTTATTGCGAGTAGCTATAATTCTTTTATTCTTCTGACACATATATATATATATATTCTATTATCTGTTTTTTTTTTCAGTGGACATTTGTGATTTGTATCACTGCCTTTTAAAAAAACCAAAAACAAGTTTTTGCAAATATTCTTATGTATATCTCTACTGTCAATAGTTGAGAGATTCTGTAAGGTGTACAACTAGGAAAAGGAAATTTGTGTAAGAGTATATGTACGTTTTCAACTTTTTACGATAGTGTCTGGTTGTTTTACACAGTTGGTGTATCACTTTACTCACAAACAATTGCTTAGGAGTTTTCCTTGATTTATATATTCACTAATACTTGATAAATTTACTTCTAAATTTTTGCCAATATATTTGCCAATATATTGTGTGCAAAGTGTAATTATTGTGGTCTCAATTTACAATAGCCTGGTCAATAATGAGGTTCAGCAGCTATTTAGGTACTGATTTACCATTCATGTTTCCTTCTCTGTGAAATGACTGCTCTTCGTGGATCTTTTTGCCCATTTCACCTAAAACAATTGATTTCTAAGAGTTATATGTATTTGGGATACTAATCCTTTATTAGTTACATGTGTTGTAAATATCTTTTTCCAGATTACGACTTTTTTTTCCCTCTTTTAGTGTATGTTAATGAAAGGAAAATTATTAATAGTTGGAATCAATTACTGCCCCCCTCAAATAAATAATTGGGGAAAATTAAACTTTAATAGTTGTTGCAGTAGGAAACACAAATGCTTTATCAAAGTGTATTTAAAGTAATATTTAAAAATGAAGATTGATTTTAAATTCATATTCAAAATAATAATTTCATATGTTTTTGACTTATAAAATATTACAGTTTACTGTGATCTTCCATATTTTGAAATTGCCAACAAAATATGTGTACAATTTCAAAAATCTTTACTGACTACAAAGAGGTATGCCCAGTCTTTTGACAATGATCCAGGTTGTAATTGAGACAGAGTAATATCAATATATGGAATGAGATTTTATGGTTACCTAAAAAAATCCTGACATTATATTGTTCAAAAGTTTAGCAATTAGAGCCCACTTCTTATGGCTTAAAAACTGTACTTCCTGACATTTTTTCTATTGAGCATATCAGTCCAGAAGTCTTTTGGCAATTTCTTTGCAACATGAAATTTTAGCCACAAATAAGAAACCAAAAGATTTGTGTTCTCTGCAATATGATGAAATTTTAATAAATTTTATGGCAGTGATAACAATATGAAACAGAACTTATCAAACTGTAAAACCTAAATCACTATTAGTTGAAATTCATACTTCTGTTGCGAGAGGCTAATAAAATTTAAAAATAAATCACATTTTAAATTTTCTATTCATGTGAAATTATTCCAAAAGATTTCTTTTCTTCTATTCGCTTCTAAGTTGAAACTTGCCATCCTTGGGTTAGAGTAAGTCCAGCCTCCTCAGCACTATGAGAGCCTTTCTTTCCACCAAGAAGTCCACTAGTATATATATGGATCTCAAGGGTCCTTTTCTCTGGAGAGATTCAGCCTTAAATCAGTTGAGCACTGCGTGCATTCAATCAGCCATTCAGTCAAAAAATATTTATTGAGAGCTTAGTGCTAGGCTTCTTTTAGGCACTGGAGATTCAGTGGTGGGCAAGAAAGACAAGATCCCTGATCTCAGTAGGACTTAAAGTCCAGAAGAGAGTGTGTGATAAAAACAAGATGAAAGAAACATAGATTATTAAGGAAAATATCAGGTAGTTCTATACCAAGAATACATGGTGGGTGACTTGATGGAAAGTAACTAGGCGGCCATTGAAGGACATACGCAAAGATTAGGAAGAATAGCCCTACTGACAGAGAAAGCAGAGTACCTGGTCCTTGAATGACAGGTATTTGAGAAATGGAGGAGTATTAATGCTGAAGAGGGAGATCTATAGAAGTGAAGTCAGAGAAGTAGGCAGGGCAGGTTAGGTAGGTCTTTCTAGGATAAAGAATTCAGGGAATATCCAACTGTAATGGGGAAACACTGGAGATATTACATGACAGATGAGTTTTTCAAGGATCACACTGACTGCAGTGTAGTGAACATATTATAAGAGTAACACTGTAAGGGGGTAAATAATTTCAAGTATTTTTCACAGCCTCACACCCATCAAACATGCAAATTCATGATGACAATAAAAACAAAACTAACCAATTTTAAAATTTTCTGTTTGTTTTAAGTTTCCAAAGCACTGGCTCCTTATTCTGAAAATTGGTGAACAAAGAGCAAAGATCAAACATTCATCCTATTTTTCCTATATAAAGTGGGTTTCAGGATAACAAGATAATTGCTGAGGGGAAGTTCTTTATAGAGGAGTTTCAGCCAATATATGCAGGTGGAAGGACAATGTTTTTGTTTTTTTTTTTAAAGATTTTATTTATTTATTTGACAGAGAGAGACACAGAGAGAGAGGGAACACAAGCAGGGGGAGTGGGAGAGGGAGAAGCAGGCTTCCCGCGGAGCGGGGAGCCCGATGTGGGGCTCGATCCCAGGACCCTGGGATCATGACCTGAGCCGAAGGCAGACGCCCAATGACTGAGCCACCCAGGCGCCCCGGGACAATGTTTTTTTAATCACCTTTTGTAACCAATACTGAAATAATGGATCTAGGCAGTGCCCATCACTGGTTCCTAGAACATTTAAGCAAAAAGTTATTTGGTGGTGGTGGTGGGGAACATTGCTTTATAGGTTGTTTCTTCTCAAATAAAAATTAAATTATAGTCATTTTCAAGCTAAAAAAAAAAAAGAAGAAAAAGAAAGGTGGGTTAATAAAAAAAAAAGTTATTTGGGAATTGCATAATGGATGGACCAATCTGGTATCACTGGAACCCCAAAGATTAATTCATTATCACTTAAAATAGGACAACCAGACATTAATCTTGATACAATGCAATAGAAAGTTCATAGCTCATCACCTAAAAAGTTATTTTTGCCAAAATAAAACAGGACTTGAATATAATCAAGTCTCTAGAGCTAGCTAACAAGGAAAAATGTGGAGAGATAAATATGTGTAAAGAACTATTAGTAGGGGTGCCTGGGTGGCTCACTCAGTTAAGCATCTGCCTTCAGCTCAGGCCATGATCCCAGGATCCTGGGATCAAGTCCCACATCGGGCTCCCTGCTCAGTGGGGAGCCTGCTTCTCCCTCTGCCCCTCCCCTTGCTTGTGCGCTCTCTGTCACATGCTTTCTCTCTCTCTCAAATAAATAAAATCTTAAAAAAAAAAAAAAGAACTATGAATATGCAATCAGCCAATCCAGCATGTGGGTAACAATACAGGATAAGTAAACTGGCTTCTTTAACAAATGGATGATATAAAATCAAAGAGGGTATTATAGATTAAAAGTGACCCAAGAAGCATATGCAATGTGTGGAACTTATCTGAAGGTTTATTCAAACACAACAATCATAAGAAGACATTTTGGATACAATCTAGGAAATTTAAAAATGGGCTGAATATTGAATGATGTAACCAATTATTGGTGTTTTTGTTAGATGTATGGTGGTGTTATTGTTATGCCAAAAACATAAGTCACTTTCTGCTATTGGTACATACTCAAATATTTATAGTGAAATTAAATGTCTGTGCTTTATTTTATAACACTTCATTGATGAGAGGAGAAAGTGAAGGTGGCAGATGAAACAAGATGAAACTAGATGCAGTTTTCATGGGGATTCATTATAATGTTCTCCTTAGCTTTGTGTATGTTTAAACATTTCTCTAGTGATAAGACACAAACAACAAAAAAGTAAGATCCAATAATGGAATAAGGGGAAAAGGTCTATGTAGTAGTAGTTCAGGCAAGAATTAAGAGTAGAATGGACCCAGATAGACTCTGAAATGGAAAGAGTGGATGGATTCTGAATACATGGTGGAGATTAAGTAAAGTTTGTTACCGCATTAATTTGAGGTGGAGAAAAATAAGTGGTACTTGGATTTTTTGTTTGAGTAAACGAGAAGAATGGTGATGCTATTCTGAATTGGGGAAAGTGGAGAGAGGAAAAGTTGGAGTCAAAGTCAACAGCTCTGTTTTGATCTTGCTAGATTTAAGGTATCTATTAAATAGTTAATGAAAATTTTAAGTAGACAGCTGTTCTAATCTAATTCTAGGATTATACCAAGGCTAGTGGTAAAAATTTGAAAGTCAGGCATATAACATTATGAAAGTGGATAAGACTATGTAGGGAGAGAATGTAGTTAGAAAAGAAAGGAATTCCAGGATGGAATTTGGGAAATAACAACTTTCAGAGTTGAAGCAGAAGTATCAAGTTAGTAAAGAAACAGTCCAAGAAAGATTGCATCACAGAAACCAGAAGAAACTTCAGCAAGGAGAGAGTGACCAGTAATATTAACTGCTCCTGAGAAGTCAAATAAGATGAACATAGAATAATGACCACTGGATTCGGTCATATGAAGCTCAGTTTTAGATATGAGAAGTAAGACAGCAACCAGAAGAAAAGGCAGATTTGGGATAGAAGCAGGAGAATGAACGATTCCTTGTGTAATGATTACCATGATCAAGCTAATTACCATCTCCATCATATCACATAGTTACCATTTTCAGTATGTGCAGTGAAGACACTCGAGATTTACTCTTTCATCAAATTTCAAGTATACAATATTGTTAACAATAGTTACCATGCTATACATTAGATCTCTTGAAATTGTTCATCTTTAAAGTTTGCATCCCATAACCTGCATCACCCCAAACACTACAGTATATACCTTAAATACAGATAATTTATAGTCAATAATACCTCAATAAATCTAGGAAAAAACTCATTTATAAGAAAGGAAATGTAATCATTGCGTGCCAAAGGATTCAGCTGCAAGTGACAGTGACCTAGCCATAGCAATGTAAAAATTAAATTGAGGAAGTAAAGCAGGTGAATGTGTGTGACATCATTCATAGCGGGAATAAGTGTGTCAAGAATAAATTTAAAATCAAGGAAAAAATTTCATATGGTATATGCTTAATCTCACTAAAGTTGGTTGCAATACTATTAGATCAGAACTAAAAAGACCAACTTTTTAGGGTTTGTCCTCAAGAGATGATATTTATGAAATGATTACTATCTGAGATATTATGAAAGATTTATACTTGCGGCAAGGAGTCTTTTAAGTATATAATGTCTAATGAGTCACAGAAACTTCATTAGACACTATCTTATTTAGCAGTACACATTAGAGAGATGCTTCTAGCAGCAGCAGGAACTCACTTCCCTTGAGTTCATGGTTTCTATCAAATGGGCTAAGTGATGTAAAAAAAAAATCAAATTTAATCAAATCAAGTAGAAAACTCTTCTTGCCTAGATTTTAATTGAGATATGGCTTGCAAATGATACATTATGTGTTTATTGTAAGTTTTCCTTCTTGCAAGAAGGACAGGTGGTTTAGAATAGATGATCATACTGATTTCCTATATAATCCAACTCAAGTCATAGGAGTAATACTCATTTTTCCTCTTTGTTAAAATTTATTGTGCCAGAATGTTGAAATAAAAATGAGCGAAAAAAAAAGGGGGAGGGCATGAAAATTTATCTGGAAATAAAACAGAATGAAAGATTTCTTGAGGACTAGATTATAATCACAAATTTGGCATTATGGGGAGTAGAAGCTGTCACATCTTTAATCAGAACTTATACCCCCAAAACATTGCACTCTCGAAAGCATAAACACAAAGTAGACTGCAGTGTGAGACTAGACTCTGAAGGTACAAGACCCTTTTGTATCCAGAGGCTGCTCCTTTATTTTGCTGTCTTCCGACATGCTCTGTTCCCATCATCCCCACTATCTCCACTGTTTGGAAGGTGAGACTCAAAAACAGTTATTTGCTCTTCTTCAGAATTGCTGGCTCTAGGGCCCAGCATGGACCGAGTCTCTGTTGATGATTTTATTTTATAGGGACAGCTGGGTTACGTGACTTGCAGAGCTAGATCTCGAAACACCTAGGTCAACTTCTCAGAACATAACTATAGCTGTTACATTCCCTCATGAACCATGACTAGAAGCTTACCACAAGAAATCAATGCCTCTTATAAATGTTCTCATTACAAACACTAATAAAATAGTCCATAAACATTTTTCCTTTTAGCCTAAAAAAATGGAAATAAGATGTTCAACAAGAAAAAATAGCTTTCAAGCCCTTGTTAAGAGTGGTAGGAAACATAAATCTGTGTCCCAAGGGATGCAAGCTAAACACATCCTTTAGAAGTCAATATTTGGAAAATGTGTAAAGCAAATATCTTAGCACATCTGCTCAAACAGTTTAAAATAAAAACTTCAGAAGATATATAATGAATTTTCTAGTGATTATAGTTCTTCCAAAGAGTGACACAGAGACCATTTATTGGAAAAGACAGATCACACATCATTCTTGAAATATTCTAAAAACTATCATAAAGTCTAGCTTTGTTCACGTTTCCTAAAATGGAGTAATCAGCAACCTAACATCTCAATTCTCATAAGCCTAGTTTATAATTGGAACATGAGTTCTCCCACTGTGATTTTTCCACAAATAAAATCTCATTGGACTAAGGAGAGGGTGGGGGAAAAAATAAAGAAAACACTTCAAATAGAAAATCACTTAAAACTTTTGTGTTAGAAAGTGACTCTTCGCAGCAGGCCTCATGGAGAGAAGTGGGGCTATTTTTCCATCTCGAGATTCTAGCAGCTTTGTGACTCGCTTTGGTAAACAGAACGTGGTGGGAGTGAGAAAGTCACATTTTGTGTATTCCAAGCCTTGGCCATGGGCAGCTTTGAAGCTACCATTCTTGCCTTCTTGGAATTGCTGTTGTCAGGTGAATGAGTCTAAGCTAGCCTGATGGAGAGGTCATGTGGAGGAGAACTGAAGGATCCAGCCAAAAGCCCACATTGTGCAAGACGTGTTGAGCAAAGCCACCTGAAATCATCCAGCCCCTATTTAATTGCTGCCTCATAGCCGAGCCCAGGCAAAATCAGTATATATAAACCAGAGCTCATCCCAAATTGCTGACTCAAGGAATCACAAGAAAATGAAGGACTGTTGCTTTAAGGCACCATATTGTAGGGCGCTCAGCAAAGGTTAACCAGTGCAGTCATCCCGATGTTGCCCTGTGCTGTCAGTCTCTTATTGGCACATGCTGTAATTAACCAACCAGAAGAAAATGTCTATTTCACATTTAAGACCTTCCATGTAAATGCTAGAATTATTTTTAAACTCCCATCAGGCATCAATGGTGGGCAGGCCTCAATCTACAAAAATTCATTACCGTCCCTATCATCAAACTTGATTCCCTTACACACACACACACACACACACACACACACGTATGTGGGCATGCATTTTCACCCTCACTTGGATTGCTGTGTGAAAACACTGTTGTTAACCTCGGTATGTTGAGGAATTTGTGAGACCAGAGTAAACCACAGTTGGGAATCAGAAGGCCAGACAAAATTGAGTTTAATTTCTTCTATTAGTCCCTAAATCTCTTTTTCTGCCAAACCCCCCTTCCACTGTTGGATATTTCATCTAAACATTTAATTGATGACCCATTTGAGTTCACATTTGAAGAAGAGGAAGTTTGTTAACATCTTGGGGGGCAGGAAGTTGTGAAAGATCAGTCATTCAAATCTCTCGGAATTGGTTTAAGCAGCTTCTTTCCATTATATCCCTCTGAGCCAGTTGTATAGAAAAATGGAGGTTTTGAGTGGAATTAGGAGGTAGGAAATTTGGAATTTGTGGCCGTTTGAGAAGTGTGGCAGGCCAGGCTGGGAAATCTTTGTGTCACAGTGTCTTAGGGCATTCTGATGGCATGGGCTTCCTGAGGACCTCCGGTGAAGGAGGTAGAAAGGACAGAGAAGAGAAAGGCCTGAGAATACATAAGGCAGATTTTTAATTAAAATACATCCTAGGGCCAACCCTTCCCAGGAATGGGAACAAACTCTTCATTTGATCCTTTCACTTTTTCTCACATGATACTCCAATTTCAGGGTCCTGGATTCAAATTTATGGTATTATGCCATTCTCCATCCATGTTTAAAGTAAAATAAGCTTTTTTGGGTGAAGATGGTAGATCTGAGTTGTTACCCTAAAGCTTGAGCTGCTGTAGGCTCATGAGCAAGATGCGTAGACGCAGCTCCCAGGCGGTGCACACTCTTTATTATTAATGCAGGACTTCATCCCCAGACTCCTATTTGGAACCCCTAAATCTAGGTGGCTTTGGTCTTAAACTCCCAAAAAGAAGTCCTTGACCTGGTAATTTAATTTCTCCTTTCTGTCCAAGCTTAGGCCATAAGCATGCCTGGAGGCCTCTTCCCCTTATCTACCCTTAGTCTACTCCCTAATCTTGACACCAAGGGCTATGATTCTTTAAGAAGGAATGGGCTTTTTCTCACTAAAATTAGAACACAGCTGGGTTGGGCATACTATCTTTTAATCAACATTAATCTTGTGAGACACATTTCCTGATGTGTCAATTCACTGGAGGCAGGAGACGAAATTATCCAAAAAAGGACCAAGAATTAAAGACGACAGGTCATAGATGACAAGTCCAGAGAAACTCCCCAAACAGGATGCTTTTCAAAAGCAGTCACATTTAGCTACTCACAGGGCATCCTACCTGGTTCGTGGCCGATATACTGGCATCTGCCTGATTTAGCATAGTCTTTCTTTCGTCTCTGCTCAAAGATTTTAACGACCTTAGCACTCTACATTCACCATAACCCATTACAGTTGTACGTTAGAAGTAGGACAGTGTCCTCATCTTACTGATGAAAGCAAGGCTCAGACAGGTGGGGTGAGGTGCCTAATTTCACCCGCCCTTCTGCAGTCTACCACACTGCCACTGTGCCATCACCATTTCTTCCCTCCCTACAGCGTTGACCTGTGTTCAAGGTTTGTACAATCATTCTCTAACATATTACTTACAACAAAGGAAAAAATCCCAAACAAACAAAACTCTCTCACCTGTGAAGCACTTCTCCCTTGCTATAAGACTATTCTTCTCAGACTTACCAGACCCATGTCTAAGATAAAAATCACTTGTGTTTAAGTTTTGAGGGTCTTTGGAGAAATTCAAATTGTGATCTAACTAGACTATTCTATCCATATGTTCCATAGAAATTCCTCAAAAATTCCAGTTTAAATTCACTTACTTAGAAAAAAACTGGTCATATCAATTTTATTAATCCTTTCAAGGAATCAGGTTTTTACATGCTTGATTTTCTCTGATTTCCTATTATCCATTTCACTGATTTCTGCTCCAATTTTTATTTTTTCTTGCCTTCTGCTTAAGATTTAATTTGCTCTTTTTTTAGTTTCCTAAAGTAGAAGCTTAGAATACTGGTTTTAGCTCTTCCTTTCTTCTTTTTTTCTAATATATGTATTGCATGCTATCAATTTCCCTCTAAGGACTGTTTTTGCTGTATTCCACAAATTTTGGTAAGTTATGTTTTCATTTTCAGGTAATTCATAATATATTTTAATTGTTCTTGAAATTTATTTTTAAACCCATGTGTTATTTGAAGTACATTAATTTCCACATATTCTGGGATTTTCCTCTTACCCTTCTGTAATTGATTTCTAGTCTAATGCCGTTTTGATCTGAAGGCAGATACTGTATTACTTCTAATCTTTTAAATTTGTTAAGGTACATCTTATGGCCCAGAGTGTTCCATCTGAGCTTGAGAAGCATGTTCTGCCATTGTTGGGATATGTAGTCTATAAATGTAGTCAATTATATCCAGCTGACTGATCGGACTCAACTATTTCCAACATACTGATCTTACTGCCTACTATTTTACTTACTCAACTTACTGGTTTTCTGCCTGCTAGATCACTCCATTTCTGATACAGGGGTGCTGAAGTCACCAACAAGGATCCTGGATTCATCTGTTTTTCCTTGTAATTCTACTAGTTTTTGCCTCATATAAATTGGTCACATACATGTGAAGAATTATTATGTCTTCTTGAAGGACTGGCCCCTTTATCATTATGTAATATCTTTCCTTACCCCCGATAGCTTTCCTTGATCTGAGGTCTGCTCTTTCTGAAATGAATATAGTTAATCTGCTTTTTTAAAAATTAGTGCTAGCATGGTATAGTTTCCTCTATCCATGTACTTAAAACTTTTTTTGAAAACAGATTTTGAATAGAACTACTTTATACAATATGCCAAATTGGTAGGTCCATATGTCAAACATCACATAATTTTAATTATTTTTGTATCTTCTTTCCCTCTCAAAATTGACCCCATTGGGATGATAAATTATATCCTTGCCCTAGCCTCTCATCAAGGAAAAATTCCTCCTACTATGACCCAACTCGCCCTTATAGATGAGCCCATTATTTTTAGTTGGAATGAGAACTAGTAGCAGTGAGCTCCACTTAGAAGTATATGTAACCAGCAATAACCTCCTTGTTTCTATGTAGAAACAGCCCTAGGCACTGCTGGTACTTATCTTGGGAGTACAAGTTAAGGGCAGCTATGCAGAGAAGACATTAAATTAAGCTATGATATAATAATATCATACTACCCCAAACCATCTATAGTTTCAATGCAATCCCTATCAAAATTCTAGTGGCATTTTCACAGATACAAAACAATCCTAAAGGCATCCAAATTGATAAGGAAGAAGTGAAACTATGTGCAGATGACAGGATACTATATATAGAAAACCCTAAAGACTCCACCAAAAAAACAACTAGAACTGATAAATGAATTCAGTAAACTCAGGATACAAAATCAATGTACAAAAATCTGTTGCATTCTTATACACTAATAAATGAAGCAGCAGAAAGTGAAATTAAGAAAACAATCTCATTTACAATTGCATCAAAGACAATAAATATCTAGGAATAAACTTCCCCAAAGAGGTGCAAGACCTGTACTCTGAAAAATCTAGAAAACCGATGAAAGAAATTCAAGATCATGCAAAGAAAGGGAAAGACATTCCATTCTCATGAGTTGGAAAAACAAACATTATTAAAATGTCTATACTACCCAAAGCAATCTACACATTTAATACGATCCCTATCAGAATACCAACAGGATTTTTCACAGAACTAGAACAAACAATCCTAAAATTTGTATGGAACCACAAAAGACCTCGAAAAGCCAAAGCAATCTTGAAAAAAGAACAACAAAACTGGCAGTATCCCAATTCCAGATTTTAAATTATATTACAAAGTGGCAGGAATTAAAACAGTATGGTACTGGCATTAGAACAGACATATAGATCAATGGAATAGAACATAAAACCCAGAAATAAACCCACAACTATATGGTCAATTAATCTTTGACAAAGGGGGAATGAATATAAAATGGAAAAAAGATGGTCTCTTCAAAAACTGGCATTGGGAAAACTGGACAGCCACATGCAAAAGAATGAAACTGGACCACTTTCTTTCACCATACACAAAAATAAACTCAACATGGACTAAAGACCTAAATGTGAGACTTGAAACCATATCTTTGCAGAGAGCACAGGCAATAACCTCTCTGACAACAGCTGTAGCACCATCTTTCTAGACAGGTCTCCTCAGGCAAGGGAAAGAAAAGCAAAATATAAACTACTGGGACTCCATCAAAATAAAAAGCTTCCACATAGTGAAGGAAACAACAAAACTAAAAGGCAATCTACTGAATGGGAGAAAATATTTGCAAATGACATATCTGATAAAAGGTTAGTATCCAGGGCACCTGGGTGGCTCAGTTGGTTAAGCGACTGCCTTTGGCTCAGCTCATGATCCTGGAGTCCCTGGATCGAGTCCACGTTGGGCTCCCTGCTCGGCGGGGAGTCTGCTTCTCCCTCTTACCCTAACCCCTCTCATGTGCTCTCTCTCATTCTCTTTCTCTCAAATAAATAAATAAAATCTTAAAAAAAAAAAAGGTTAGTATCCAATATATAAAGAACTGATACAACTCAACACCCAAAAAACAAATAATCTAATTTAAAAATGGGCAGAGGGAAGACATGATAAGACATTTCTCCAAAGACAACATACAGATGGCCAACAGATACATGAAAAAATATTCAACATCACTCATAATCAGGGAAATGTAAATTAAAACCACAATGAGGGGCACCTGGCTGCATCAGTCAGTGGAGCATGTGACTCTTGATCCCAGGGTTGTAATGGAGATTACTTAAAAATAAAATTTTAATAAAAAAAAAAACCCAATGAGATATCACCTTACATCTGTCAGAATGGCTAAAAAAACCCCCACAAGTGTTGGCAAGGATGTGGAGAAAAAGGAACCCTCTTGCCCTATTGGTGGGAATGCAAACGGGTGAAGCCACTGTGGAAGGCAGTATGGAGGTTCTTCAAAAAAATTAAAAATAGAACTACCCCATAATCAAGGAATTGCATTACTGGGTATTGATCCCAAAAGTACAAAAATGCTAATTTAAAGGGATACATGCACCCTTAAGCTTATTGCAGCATTATTTACAATAGCCAAACTATGGAAACAGTACCAGTGTCCATCAATAGAGGAATGGATAAAGAAGAAGTGGTATATATAAAATGGGATATTATTCAGCCATAAAAAAGTATGAAATCTTGCCATTTGCAACAAATGGAAAGAATTAGAGGGTATAATGCTAAGCAAAATAAGTCAGCAAGAGAGAGATGAATACCATGTGATTTCATTCATATGAGGAATTTAAGAAATAAATGAGCAAAGGAAAAAAAGAAAAGAGAGATAAACCAAGAAAAAAGTCTTAACTATAGAGAACACACTAATGGTTACCAGAGGGGAGGTGGGCGGAGAATAGGGGAAACAGGGTATGGGGATTTAAAAATCACTTATCATAGTGAAAAAATAATAAAAAATATATGGTACATATGTACATAGCACTTAATTTTAATGTACTTTTCATTCTTGTTCTCAGTTGTACTCTTTGCATTAGACAACTTAAACAGTTGTCTAAATTAGACAAAACACATTCACAAAAATATTTCATCATAATGCATTATTGTTTTTATACACTAGGGAAAACCACAGTAAATGATGAGGATACCATAAGTCCTCAACATCAGATATGTTCTTCAAGGAAAGAGAAAAAAAGAAAAAAAATCCTAAAATTTGTATGGAACCACATAAGACCCCAAATAGCCAAAGCAATCTTGAGAAAGGAAACAAAGCTGGAGACATCACATTTCCTGATTTCAAACTACACTATAAAGATACTATAATTAAAACAGTATGTGGTGATTAACATAATTTAAAAAAACAGTATGGTACTGGCATAAAAATAGACCTGTACACACCAATATGTGGAACAGTAGAGAGAGCCCAGAAATAAAGCCATATATACACAGTTAACTAATGAGAGTCAGGAATATTCTTATATTCTTATATCTCTTATCAAATGAGAGTCAGGAATATTCACTGGGAAAAGAATGGTTTCTTCAATAAGTGTTGTTGGGAATACTGGATAATCATATACCAAAAAATGAAATTGCATCTGTATCTTACATCACTCACAAAAATTAACTCAAAATGGGTTAAAATTTAAACATAATATCTGAAACTGTAAAGATCCTTGAAGAAAACACAGGGAAAATCTCCTTCACATTGGTCTTGGCAATGATTTTTTGGATGTAACATCAAAAGCACAAGCAACAAAATAAAAATAAACAAGTGGGACTTATCAAACTAAAAAGCTTCTGCACAGCAAAAGAAGTCATCAACAAGATGAAAAGGCAACCTATGGAAATGGAGAAAATACTGGCAAACTGTATATTACATAAGGAGTTAGTATCCACAATATATAAAGAACTCATACAACTCAATAATAAAACAATTTTAAAAATGGAAGAGGAACTGAATAGATGTTTTTCCAAAGAAGATATATAGATGGCCAACAGATACATGAAAAGATGTTCAACATCACTCATCATCAGGGAAATACCAATCAAAACAATGAGATGCAATCTTATACCTGTTAGACTAGCTATGAAGAAGATAAGAGATAACAAGTGATGATGAGGATGTGCAGGATTCAGTATATAAACATAAACTGTTTGAGCCACTATGGAATACAGAATAAAGTTCCCTCAAAAAATTAAAAATAAAACTACCATTTGACCCACCGATCCCACTTCTGCTTATGTATCTAAAAGAAATAAAAACAAGATGTCAAGATATATATACTCTCATATTCACTGCAGCATTACTCAAGATAACCAAGATATGTAAACAACCTAAGATGAATGGATAAAGAAGATGTGGTGTATATATATACAACAGAACATTATTTAATCATGAGAAAAAAGGAAATCCTCTTATTTGCAAAAATATGAATGGACATTGAGGGCACTGTGCTAAGTGAAAGAAGTCAGACAGAGAACGACAAACACTGTATGATATCATGTATATGTGGAATCTAAAAAAGCCAAACTCGTAGAAGCAGAGAGTAGAACAGTGGTTGCCAGAGGCTGAGGATTGGGGCAATTAGGGAGATGTTGGTCAAAGGGTACAAACTTGCAGTTAGAAGTTCTAGAGATCTAATGCAGAGCATAGTGATGATAGTGGACAGTATTGTAAGATATACTTCAAAGCTGGTGAGAGACTAGATCTTAAAAGTTCTCACCACAAAAAAGAAGTGATAATTATGTGACATAATAGAGGTGTTTGCTAATGCTATGGGGGTAATCATACTGTAACATATAATGTATCAAATCAACACACTGTACATCTTAAACTTACACATTGTATGTCAATTATATCTCAATAAAATATAAAAAATAAAAATTTTTTAAGATGCTGAATTTTGTATATACAATAATATTTCAGAGATTTGGTCAATAGGTTGCAGAGATTCTTCCCTCAGTACAAACAACTACATGAAACCAATTTAAAATAATTCTGTTGAAACATATGTATGCTAATATTCATAAACAAGAAATGCCTGTGTAGCAGACTTTCTGCTTTATGAAAAGATATAAAACATCTGGCCGCACATTAGGGACATAACTCAACTCCCAGTGATACCAAATCTGTGATATAAACATATGTTTTACTACTCAAGCTTTTCAAACAACATACAGTCTTACGATCAGCATCTTTCAAGATATCCATTTAACAGAATGGTCTCCATGGTAACAGATTTGTATGTGCTTTCTTATCTAAGGCTGAATGACCAAGGTAGACCAATTGGCAGCTGATGTTTTCAGTTATACAACATATGCTCCCCACAGAGCTCATAAAATTCCTCCTCAATCTGAATCAGGTGATGTGGTAGCCAAAATGGCTGGATGATCTTGCCGAGGCTCTGGATATTTGGGGCATCTTACAAAGACCACAATGGACCAATTTTATTTACCATATGGTTTTCAAAGTGTCAGCACACTAGCTATGCCTACAGACCTTACACGGTCATTGGCTGCAAGAAAGAGAATTGGGTAAAATCATGTGGATAATCATGTAGATGATCTGGGTAGAAACTAAAAACATTTAAAACATGTAGATAAGGAATTAATGTTTTTATATTTTTATTCAGATATTTAATCTCATAGAGACACAAAACAAATTTTTCCACATGTAGTGATTCTGAAGTAGAAATGATAACTGCTGCTTTTCTTATCTTCACCTATCCTGGCTCTAAAATTTACTCTCAAGAAGAGAGTAGAGATTTGTATGAGTGAAATTGGCATATGAAAGCTGATCAATAAGTATTAGTTCAGTGAATGAATGAAAAACAAACGCTGGTCAGTATTGTTAACAGGGCATCCCTGATTGGAAATTCAATAAAGAATATTAATTAAAATGTTTGTAGATAAAAAAATAAAATGCTTGTAGTTTTACAATTTGTAATATAGAATCGCAAGAATTTAATTTTTAATCTAGTGAGAAAGTTTATAAAGAGAAATGAATAAATATGAGGCTAATAGAGATTATGTAACTCAGTAAGAGACACAGAACAGCTAAGTAGTAGATTGTATCAAGTCTAAGGTTTTCTAATGTTAAGTCTCATGTCCTTTAAAATTCAATATGGCCCCCAATATAGTAGATGAATTAGAAATAGTGCTAAGGATACTAGCCCTTTATCTGATATGTCATTTGCAAATATCTTCTCCCATTCTGTCAGTTGTCTTTTGGTTTTGTTGACTGTTTCTTTTGCTGTGCAAATGCTTTTTATCTTGATGAAGTCCTAGTAGTTCATTTTTGCCCTTGCTTCCTTGCCTTTGGCGTTGTTTCTAGGAAGAAGTTGCTGCAGCTGAGGTGGAAGAGGTTGCTGCCTGTGTTCTCCTTTAGAATTTTAATGGACTCCTGTCTCACATTGAGGTCTTTCAACCATTTTGAGTCTATTTTTGTGTGTGGTGTAAGGAAATGGTCCAGTTCCATTCTTCTGCATGTGGATGTCCAATTTTCCCAACACCATTTGGGAGAAGATATTTGCATGTGACATATCAGATAAAGGGCTAGTATCCAAAATCTATAAAGAACTTATCAAACTCAACACCCAAAGAACAAATGATCCAATCAAGAAATGGACAGAAGACACGAACAGACATTGTTGCAAAGAAGACATCCAAATGGCCAACAGACACATGAAAAAGTGCTCAACATCGCTCGGCATCAGGGAAATACAAATAAAAAACTCAATGAGATACCACCTCACACCAGTCAGAATGGCTAAAATTAACAAGTCAGGAAACGAAAGATGTTGGTGGGGATGTGGAGAAAGGGGAACCCTCCTACACTGTTGGTGGGAATGCAAGCTGGTGCAGCCATTCTGGAAAACAGTATGGAGGTTCTTCAGAAAGTTGAAAATAGAGCTACCTTATGATCCAGCAATTGCACTACTGGGTATTTGCCCCAAAGATACAAATGTAGGGATCCGAAGGGGTACGTGCACCCCGATGTTTATAGCAGCAATGTCCACAATAGCCAAACTGTGAAAAGAGCCAAGATGTCCATCGACAGATTAATGGATGAAGAAGATGTGGTATATATACACAATGGAATATTATGCAGCCATCAAAAGGAATGAAATCTTGCCATTTGCAACATGGATGGAACTGGAGGGTATTATGCTGAGTGAAGTAAGTCAAACAGAGAAAGACATGTATCATATGACCTCACTGATATGAGGAATTCTTAATCTCAGGAAACAAACTGAGGGTTGCTGGAGTGGTGGGGGGTGGGAGGGATGGGGTGGCTGGGTGATAGACATTGGGGAGGGTATGTGCTATGGTGAGCACTGTGAATTGTGTAAGACTGTTGAATCACAGACCTGTACCTCTGAAACAAATCATACATTATATGTTAAAAAAAAAAAAGAAGAAGAAGAAGATAGCAGGAGGGGAGGAATGAAGGGGGGGAAATCAGAGGGGGAGACGAACCATGGACTCTGAGAAACAAACTGAGGGTTCTAGAGGGGAGGGGGTGGGGGATGGGTTAGCCTGGTGATGGGTATTTAAGAGGGCACGTTCTTCATGGAGCACTGGGTGTTATACGCAAACAATGAATCATGGAACACTACCTCAGAAACTAATGATGTAATGTATGGTGATTAACATAACATAACATAAAAAAAAAGAAATAGTGCTAAGGAAAACAATGAGGGGAGATTTTATCCATTTTCTTCACTGCTGTTTCTGAGGAGTTAGGTTGTTGAATAAATAAATGTTTAAAGTCACAAATTCTAAAAACAAAATTTTAAGAATTTAAGAAAATGTAGAAAGCTATCTTTTACACATGGATAGATAAGAAGACTTTAAGTAAAACACACAGAAAAGGAAAAACCTTAAGGAAAAGATTGGCATTGTATTAAAATTAAAGTTTTATTTATTACAAAGAACCCACAAATGAACTTAAAAAGGAGTTATTTGCAATGCACACAACCCAAAAGAATTGTTTTTCTGAATTTTTAGGGAAACTACAATTGAATGACCTAAGGACATTGGACAAAGAAACAGCAGTATGAAACAATGGTCAACTTTACTGGGATTACAAATTAAACAATAGTAGGAAATGCAGATTTCACCAATAAAATACATTTTCATGTAAGCTATTTTGGTAGCCTTAGAACCCTAGAGAGGAACACTGACCAAGAAACAGTGGCTTTGATTGGAGAGAGCCAGCTCAGGACAATCTTTCAGGGAGAGAGCCAGGGGAAATAAATACATTCACTTCACTTGCCTGTCTCATCCTGATCTCCTCCTAGGGTTCCCTATTGGATAAACCTAGTGAGAAGCTAGAGGGATATGAACCTGCTGATTTAGTCCATATGGCTATATCGCCAGCACAGATAATAGGTGAAGAAGGGTGAAGAGCTTATCTGGAGGAATGACTTAAAGATATTTTGTACAGAGGTTCTGATGCTTGGTGACCAAGAAACTGACAAATGTCTACGATTGTCAAGCCTTTGTTAAAAAATGTATAACATGCTTATGTGGAAAAACAAACTATTTAAAAATCTTTAATGGGGAGGGGCGCCTGGGTGGCTCAGTCAGTTAAGCACCTGACTCTTGGTTTTGGCTCAGGTTATGATCTCATGGGTCATGCTACTGAGCCTAGTTTTAAACACTATATAATAAACCTGTCTTTTGATTCAAGTGCATAAATTTTCTCCTGGGAACATACTTTACAAAACAACATATTCTAAAACTAGGTTACAAAAATAGAGCATTTTAACAAAACCATTTTCAAATAATTTTTTGCTACCTTACAAAAAGAGTCCTTGAGGAATAAGTATTTTTCAAACAATTTCTAGAAACAGTATAGAGAAGTATATTTATCCTCACTGTTCTACAAGATTCTTTTATGTTCTCTAATTTGTTTTTATTTTACTCTATCTGCTTTTGGCTTTTGCAAGTAGTAATCTAAAATGTAAGAATTCATTTTACTCACTTGACTACTCTTTTAATTACACTTTTAATGGTACTGAAGGAGCATCCTCACAGCCTAGTTCTCTCTGGATTTAGATGGAAGTGCATAGATTGAAGTCCAGTGAAAGTATTTCCAACAGTGTTTCAGTGAGTTTGGAAATGGCTTTCTTTACTATATGAGCCAGGTGGCATCCATATTCATTAAGGTAACCCAAACTACTACTTAAAGTTTTAGGTCTTAGCTCAACTCATCCAACACTTATATTTTGAGTGTCTTCTAAGTGTTCTAGATGTTTGGTCTATATCACTGAATTATAGAGAAAGATTCCTGTGGTCTTGAAGTTCACCTTCTAGCAGTGGAGACAGACAATAAATAATAAACATAATAAATCTATAAACTGCATAGTATGTTAGAAGTGGATACATGCTATGGAGGAAAGAAAAAGGAGAGCAGGATAAGAAGGACTGGGTTACGGGGCATGTTGCAGAGTTAGTATTAGCTCCATTGAGAAGGTAATATTTGTACCAAGATTTGAAATGTTGGAGTTAGCCAAGCATATTGCTAGAGGAAGAACTTTCTAAAGAGACTTCTTTCACATCTTGTAATGGGCTGCTTATCAAGGTTTGATTTTCAAGTCCCTCACAATCATATAAGAGATGAGATTTTGATGTTATTTTGATATTATAAATATAACTTTTTAAAGATGAATCATCATACTTAGTCAATTATTCATTTTTATATTATCCTCCCCCACCATTTTTACTTACGCTGTTATTATTTGAGGCCTATCAGTCCCAACGACTGACTTGTCTAAGATATAGGCAATCTTATTAATGAGTCACTGCCTAATACCCTGCATGATTCAAGAATATCTTGAAACAACAGTTATCTGGATTGCCAAATCCAGGAAGAAGATTAAAGGACAATCTTTAAATAGATATAGTCAGTACTACAGCACCTAATTAAACAGATTCCTATTAGGGGGTGAAAATGTCATTACGTTGGCTTTGGTGATGCTGTGGTAAGTCATTCAAGTAGACCTGCCTAGGCCAGATGAAAGTCCAAATAGTCATGAGCTTTCTAATAATGCATCTACTCTAGAATTCTTCCCCAAAGATCAACATCAAGTTCATTGAGCAATAGTTTTCAGAATCTATCACATTCTAGTTTTTAAAAACTCAGACAACACCAGCACCATTGCTGGTTTTATCCATTATTCTACCATGTTTCTGGCCAGTTAGAATGTGCCAGAGATTACCAGAAGTGTTTCCTTTGGAACTGATGTGGTTCAAATTTTCAATCCCTTCTGAAATGAGGGAAAACATGGCACCTTCACACACTGCTGGTGTGATGTAAATTACTACAAGTACGCTGAAGGGTAATTTGGAATTAGGTACACAAAGTTTAAAAAAGTATATTCTCTTTAATTCAGCAATCCCACTTCCAGGGATAGAGGTATTCCATAGAAACAATGAGAGCTTTACACTTAATTTTATGTGAAAAGGATGTTTGTTGCAGCACTTTTATAATAGGGGAATATCAGAAACAACCATGTTCTGGCACCATTAGGCGCACATCAATCATTAGGAGAATTAGTAACAAAGTATGCAATAGCTACGCAGATGTTGGAGAGCCATCCAACCATGAAATAATGTGTTTTGGAATACTTGGAACCAGAAAATATCATTATATTTAATTTTTAAATAGTTAAAAAAATGGTATATAAGTTATAAATTTAAATTTGTTTCATGCACATAAGCATATACATATATGTGTATATATAGGTGTGCATATATATTTGTGTGTACATATATACATATACACACATTATATATAATATATATACACATACATATATATACACACACAAACCATATATAAAGAGAGAGAGAAAGACAGACACAGATAGAGACAATGAATTTTAGATAATCTCAGGCTATAAGAAATATTATATTCCCATATCTCTCTAATTCTAATTTAATATCCTCCAAGCTTCCACTCATTGGATAATTAGACAATTTAATCTGTCATTGTTAGGGCCTCCTGCTACCTCAAATAAACTTAAAAATAATATGGGTAGGGACCAAGTTATTAATCCACAATAGTTAGCATCTCTTCTTTATTCCTAAGCTACACCATATTCTTATCAAGTATGGCCCCTACCATTTGTCTCTCAAGCACTACTACTTCTGGAAGTTTCAGGGATATTTCTCATCGTAGTCCCCTCCCGCCATTGGCACACATTTGGCACCCTATAACTAGTTCCCAATCTGGAGATCCCCCCACTCCCGGCGGAAGAACTAAAAATTTCCCCTGGATCCTTGCTTCTCTTTCTCTCAAACTCTTCCCTTTAGAGACACATTGAATCCTCAGAAAGGGAACTGAGTCCAAAAGCTCTTGACTTTCACAATGGGTTTGGAGGAAGTAACAGGGAAACCAATTCTTTTTCCTGTTGGTAGAAGTAGGAAAAGAGATCTTAGCACCTATTTATTTCTTGATTGTACATCCTATTACATAAACAAAGTAAAAATAAGATTAGAGAGTTAGACAACAAAACAATGTTCATCACTGGGTGCAAGGATAGTTGAGTGGCTTTTTAGTTAGTAAGGTTTTTTTCTTTTTAAGTTTTTATTTACTTATTCATTTAAGTAATCTCTACCCCCAACGTGGGGTTCGAACTCACGACCCTGAGATCAAGAATCACACACTTTCTGACTGAGACATCCAGGTGCCCTAATAAAGTTGTTTTTTACTTTTGGTATTTTCCTAATTTTCTACAATGAACATAGAAATAGATAAAAATTATAATCAGAAAAAATAAACATTTCATGTTTAATGGAAAAACCATCCTAAAGTAGATTGACAGTTACCGCCCCCCCCCGCCCTTCCAAGAAGAATCATCAGGTATATTGGCATAAGAATATGCTAAATTCTTCTTAGCCAGGAATTAGTGACAGTCAATGTGACAAGTCTAACCAGACCAAATGAAGAATCCCAGAGACTGCATATATATATCGAGAGAGAACGTATGTGGAACTATGGAACACATGAGGTTGAGACTGAGATTTAAAAAAAAATGTAGGGGTGAGAATGGAGAGACAAGTTCCTTGGAACTGAACAAACCAGTCTTTAGCCCTTTATGGAAAGCCTACCTGTGAATGGACAGGTAGGAACAAAAGAAAATAGTAGTTTGGTAGTAGAGAAGTATCTGTTGGCATTTTGTCCAGGGCTATGACCTGGAAAAGGAAAAAAAAAATTCAAAATAAATACTGGAGAACAGATTCTGTACTACCATAGTTTTTCCTATCATATTGAGTCAGCAACACACTAATCTCTGTAGAGTTTTCCTCCAAAATAATTCCTAGTGAATCATCTTAATTAAGATCTTTATTACTGCCTTTCTTGACCACTTACTCATTCACAGAGCCAACAATTTTGAAGGTCTACTATGTGCATTGCCCAGTTCTAAAGAAACATTAGCAGAGTAAGAGAATAGAAGGAAAACCAATATAGATATGGTGGATGGATTTCAGAAGTATTTCAGAAGATCTAGAAATGCAGAGTAACATTTTTTTCTTAGTCCTATGAATAATAAGAGGCCATGATAGGTTTTGAATAAGGGATGTCAAAATATGGTTTCCAGTAACATGAATTTAGCAGCAGGAAAGACCGGGTGGGGAAAACTCTGGGGCAAAAATAAAACAAAAGATAACATAAATAGTTAAGTGAATATAATGGTGCTGCTTACCATGTGGACATAGGAAGGGGGATCTTCATTCCAACCAACTGTGCATACTCTCATTTTGGTGACTTTAACTTTCTATCTAGCACCTTGGTTCTTTAGTGTGTAATTTCCTCTTACTAGTCCTTACTCCACCATTTTTCTACCACCCACTCACATAGTCACATTCTAGCTTTTGTCAATACAAAAAGTGGCACTATCCATAAGAGCCATCTGTCACCTCATGGTGATGCGGATTAAGGAGTGTACTTGCGATGAGCACTGGGTGTTGTATATTGTACGTTAAGTGTTGAATCACTAAATTCTACACCTGAAATCAATATTACACTGTATGTTAACTGGAATTTAACAATGCAAAATACTTTGCTTTGTATTTTCTAGGATACCACATATAAAATGAAATGTCTAAATAAAACATAAGATAGAAAAGACATAGGAGGGCGCCTGGGTGGCTCAGTTGGTTAAGCAACTGCCTTCGGCTCAGGTCATGATCCTGGAGTCCCGGGATCGAGTCCCGCATCGGGCTCCCTGCTGAGCAGGGGGTCTGCTTCTCCCTCTGCCCTCTTCCCTCTTGTGCTCTCTGTCTCTCATTCTCTCTGTCTCAAATAAATAAATAAAATCTTTAAAAAAAAAAAAAAGACATAGGAGTTTGGAGTGGGAAGCCTTGGGTTATGGAACTGCTTTTGGCTTTCACCAATTTGTACAAGAAACTTCACCATACTGAGCCTCAGTTTTCTCATTTGCAAAATGGGAATAATGACAGTACATGGTAAGTTTGTGAAGATTAAGGAGACATATATATATGCCTCCCCCAACCACAGGTACTAGCCCAATGGTCTCAGTGTGCAACATTTCCTCCCAGACCACGGACATGCCTTTCCTCTGTTAGAGAAGTGGGGATAGCCATCTGAGGTGGCACTTAACCTTGTGTCCACACTAACTCAACAATGGGCAGCCTCTGCCACTCATGTCCACTGACACATGCTCCTCAGGATCCCTATCAAGTTAACTCAGAGTTCTAAGACATCAGACGCAAACTAGAAATCCTGTCAATGCAACATGATGCAACAGCAAGGGGAAAGAGAAAAGAAATGTGAGATTTATGTCATAAATGTGTGTGGGCAGAGAGGTGAGGCTGGCATCATCTTGAAGGAATTAGTCTTAAGGATATGGTTTTTGTGTCTAATATCCTTCATTAATTATTTAAATATCAGCCTATTTAAGTAAACAAGAATGAGGAAAGCGTAACTTGTCCACGCGAAATGTCTCAAGTGTTCCATTTCCATCAAAAGACTGGTGTGTAGGGATAAAAAGACACGGATAGCTCTAGATCGTGGAATAGCATGAAATGAGAGTTCCAACAATAATGTGAACAGCATAGAATTTTGTGAAACTTCTCACATGTATATTTCTCATTTGTATACTGGGGACAATAATATCTTCCTTGTCTATCTCAGAGAGTTATGGAGAAGAGCAAATGAGAAACTATGACACTAGTCCAAAGCCACTAAGTCATGCTATAGAGTGAACCCAAATTTCAGTGGATTACAATGACAAGTGTTTATTTCTCACTCACAGATACAACCATTGTCTCTTATCTCCAGCATCCCTGTCTCATGTGCATGGCAGAGGTAAAATGGCAATAATAGAACCCCACTGTAGCTCTTAAAAAGCTTTTGCTGGAGTTTAACATACTACGTTCTTCTGACATTTCATTGGCTAAAGCAAATCACATGTTCAAGACTGTTGTTAGGAGTAGGGGGAATATAATCCTCTTATAGGGAACAGAGAGTGAAACTGGGAACAAAAGCATGCACAGAGAGAAAGTATAAGAGTTGGAATTAAAACTGGGGTTTTCTGATCCTTAAATGTAGTACTGTGGAACCCAGCATCACCAATGGTGAATGAGCACAGCAGGCTCTGAAAACTAACCTACTGAGTGAGTGAGTGAATGAAAGAAAAAAAGATGAAAAAGGATGAAGAATGTTACCCATTCATTTTCTCTTCCTTGTGTGAGGATTCTTTTGGATAATTATTGAAACTTACGATTGCTAACATCAACCATACAGTATTTTAGATGCCTACACACACCTTAGAACTTTGTCAGACTGAGCCAAGGAGAGGAGGACTATTACCAGAAATATACCAACATGATCTAAAATAAATGCCACAACAGGAATATTTGTCCACATGATAATAAGCACTGCTATCCTTTAAGAATAGACCTTGGATGAAGAATTAAGATTACTAATTCTTACCAGAAGGAAATTGAGAATGATTGACAGGAGGGCTAAAATTTCTGATTCTGATTCCTATACAAATATGCTCATATGAATGAAGTAAAAGATTGAGTTTGTAAAGTGTATTGTTGGGAATGCACACCTATGCAATGGAATGAAAAACTAATTATTTTAATTTACCCTTTTCCCACAATTAGACTGACAACCTTTTGCTTAGTCATTCAACAAGTATTTACTGTGTGACCATTATATGCTAAGAACTAGTGAAGATATGAAGGATATAAATTTAAAAAGAAATAAAAACTTCTTGCTCACATAAACCTTCTTTTCTAGTGCAATAAATGTAATTATCCCTCTGTCTGCATATACAAGAAAATAAAATATTTATCAGATGGTAATAAATTCTATAGAAAACAATGAAAGGCATAAGAAATCCCAGAGGAAGTAGTTGGTTGTAGGCAAATTAATAGTAAAAGGTATTTGATATTTCAAATAGGTAGATTCAATTTTTGAGTTCAGAGAAGAGATGCAGCTTAAGATAAAATTTGAGAGTCATCAGGGTATAAATTCTTTAAAGCCCCAAGACTGAATGCCATCATCAAGAGAGTAACAAAGGCAAATACCAATGTTTACAGATCAGGGAGATGAGAAGGAACCAGAAAAGGAGACTTGTATAGACCAGTCAACAAGGGAGGAGGCAAACCAAAAGAGTGTGGCAAAATAAGGAGAAAAATAAACTCAAAATGGATTAAAGACCTAAAAGTGAGACCTGAAACCACAAAAATCCTAGAGGAGAACACAGACAGTCATTTCTCTGACATTAGCTGTAGCCACATTTTTCTAGATAGGTCTCCTCAGGCAAGGGAAAGAAAAACAAAATGTAAACTATTGGGACTACATCAAAATAAAAAGCTTCTGCACAGCAAAGGAAACAATCAACAAAACTAAAAGACAACCTAGAGGATGGGAGAAAATATGTGTAAAAGACTTATCGAATAAAGGGTCAGTATCCAAAATATATACAGAACTGATACTACTCAACATCCAAAAAACAAATAATCCCATTAAAAATGGGCAAAAGACATGAGTAGACATTTCTCCAAAGAAGACATACACATGGCCAACAGTCACGAAAAGATGTTCAACAGCACTCATCATTAGGGAAATGCAAATCAAAACCAAAACGAAATATCACCTCACACCTGAGAGAATGGCTAAAATAAAAAACACAAGTGTTGGCAAGGATGTGGAGAAAAAGGAACCCTCTTGCACTGTTGGTGGGACTGCAAACTGGTACAACCACTGTGGAAGATAATATGGAGGTTTCTTAAAAAATTAAAGAACAGAACTACCGTATCATCTAGGAATTTCACTACTGGGTATTTACCTAGAGAAAATGAAAACATGAATTTGAAGAGATATACACACCACTATGTTTATTGCAGCATTATTTACAGTAGCCAAATTATGGAAGCAGTCCAAGTGTCAATGGATAGATAAATGGATAAAGAAGAAGTGGTATACTATACAATGAAATATTACTCAACCATAAAAATGAAATCTTGCCACTTGCAACAACATGGATGGATCTAGACAGTATAATGCTAAGTGAAATAAGTCAGAAAATACCATATGATTTCATGCATATATGGAATTTAAGAAACAAAACAAATTAAAGAAAAAAGAGACAAATCAAGAAAGAAAAAAAAAAAGAGAGACTTAACTATACAGAACAAACTGATGGTTACCAAAGGGGTGATGGGTGGGGATATGGGTGAAAAATGTGTTTGGGATTAAGAGTACATTTATCATCATGAGCTCTGAAGAACATATAGAATTGAATCAATATATTGTACACCTGAAACACAACACTGTATGTTAACTATAATGGAATTAAAGTTTTAAAAAATCTTACAATAATAAATAAAATAAATAGAACCAATGCCATCGGCCAAGAATGAGGCTTAAGAATAGAAGTGAAGATATTGTTAAAAAGATGACAGACTCAAAATAGAGTCACTTATGCTAATCTCTATGTCTCTAAACCAAGAACTAATTATACTTTCAGCTCTCCCAGAAATGGAATTTTAAACTAGTCAATCAGGAATCTTCGGATCAGCGTTAGTTAGGTAATCCGCCTGATAGACCCCTGCCATCCCCTAAAGGAGAGTAACCTTGAAATAACCAACCTCATTTTTTTGCCTAGTATAACTTCCTTGTTCCTGCTGCCCTTGTGCCTATGAAAGTCTTCCATTTTGGGCAGCATCTTGGAGCTCCTTTCTATCTACTAGATTGGATGCAGCCCAATTTGAATGGAGTTTTGCTCAAGCTCGTCAATTTTTAAATATGCCTCAGTTTATCTTTTAACAGTTGAAAATAATTGCCTAGAAGAGACTAGGAGAATGAGCTGCTATGTGTACTGTGGCTGGATACGTACTGCTGGGCTGTGGCAAGGTACAGACAGGATTCTGCTTTCAATGAAATTAAAGTGAGACAAGTTGGCAAGGCTATGTACTTTTCTCCAGGTCCACCCTACTGGGTGGGAATAAAAAAAGAGTAGATAGAGTTGGATTTAAGTAGAGTTGGGATTTTGCCAGATGAAGATGATAAAGGGAGACTGTGGCAAGGGAGTCAAGGGAGAGCACAGGGAAAGATGATGAGGGACTAGGGAATTTAAGCTATCTGAGAAGGGAGATGAGAATGCAGAGGTGGCACTGTGCAGTGACAAAGTGAAAGTTTTTAGTAGATGGTACATCCTGGAGATGTTGTATTCAGAAAATGATGTGTTCAGAAAATAAGACACTTGAGATAGAGATTATGTGGATGCATTGTAGTTCATGGTAATCAAGAAGTCAACGTGTGACCTTGGGTTGAATGGGCGAACAAGGGTTGAGAGAGAGATCATTGAAGCAGACAGTGTCGAGGAACTGAGAGACTAAAGTATTGGAGGGTCATCTGGATTCTTCATCACATGGATATTAAAATCACCAACAATTGTGGCAAGAATAGAATAGAAAGAGTTCACTGAGCCAGAGCTAAAAGCTGAAGGCAACACAAGGGATTGTTCGGGGGTTCATGGATGACAATGGCAAGGACAGTGTGAGTGGAGGTTCTAGTCTGACAACATGTAAAGCTGTGCATGTGTGGCAGGGAAGGGAGATTAGGGAAGAGGAAAGGAAAGTGGTCTGAAGTGGCAAGGAGGAGCTAGGAGTACACCAACCTTCCCCAGGGACCAACAGCAAGAGGGCCTGAGGTCAGAGAAAACATCCACCACTTAGAGGTTCTGCACAGGAAGCAAACTGCTAAGGGTGACCCACCTTTTAGTTTGAGCAAGACAGCAAAGGAAAAAATTGAGAAGTCTGAAGATATTGAGGATTTTGCCTGTGATTGACTTTGAGTTTCAGAGTGTATAATGGAAGGGTTTTAGGATTTGAGGTAGGGTGAGGGATGGGTTAGGAGGGGTCACTATGGAGTGACATGGGGAGGAGAATTTGAAGGATGAAGGATGACTTGGCAGTCACAGGCTGCTTTGGGTGACCAGAAGCAGAAATAAAGTGAGTCCCAGTGGTGGGAAGGGCAACTGTCTGGGTGTGTTGCTGTGGAGGCAAGGAGTTGAGGTCTTATCTGGACTGGCCAAGGCTCTTAAGATTTCTTCCTCATTCCTGTGGAAGTCACTGGATGTCCTATTTGCATTTTATCCCCAGTGCCCTCCAGTGTACAGAGATGGTATTTGGTAGATGTTTGTTGACTGAGATCGATTCCTGTTTATGGTAAACCATCAATAAGCACTAGTTAGATTTGAACACTGGAAATACTGCAGATGAAGCAATTCTAAATACCTTGGGATATCTATGGAAGTTTTCAGTGTCAGAATTCCATCCTGTGATAGCAGACACTGTTAAGCTTCAGATGGTAGAATGATCTGAGAATGAATCAGCACTGACTCATGGGTCCAGCTCATTTCACATGCGGTGCTCACTTTAAGTCACAATGACCTTCTCGGACTACTCGTCATGCAGCCCAGTGGGGGCTGCAGTTCTGGAGAGTGCACCATTAAGAGACTGGTTAGTTAGTACTGTTTCTTATCCCTGGGAGTAAAAGGGAAAGTGAAGCCAAAGAACAGGGATTTTATGCCACATTTTTCTTCACTCAGTTTAGACACGTATCTGAAAACACTATAAAACTTCCTATTTTTTTAAAGATTTTATTTATTTATTTGGGAGAGAAACGGTGAGAGAGAGCATGAGTGGGGGGGAGGGGCAGAGGAAGAGGAAGAAGCAGACCCCCCACTGAGCAGGGAGCCCAATGTGGGACTCAATCCCAGGACCCTGGGGTCATGACCTGAGCCAAAGGCAGCCGCTTAACCGACTGAGCCACCCAGGCACCCCAAAACTTCCTATTTTTAAAGGGTAGTCTGTGCAAGGTGATTTTGATCTTTTTCAGATAGTGAAGGACTTTTTAAAGATATTAAATAAGTTCTTACTTTTACTCATACAGAATAAAAGATAACAGAAACCTAGGGATCAAGACATCCTGAAATAACTTTTTAAAAAACATTCTGATTAGAGAAGGAGCTGCCATTTTTAAGAGAGATTAGGCTAGGTAATCTTAGATCCTTTTCAACACAAAGTCTGTGTTAATCTATAAGGTGTGAAAGAGTCAAATACTGTTTTAATTGAGGTAGGAAGTTGGCCAAATACTTCTCCAATGTTCTCAACTACTATAGACTGACTTGTATGCCCTCCTCCCAAATTCATATACTGATACTCTTTAGAAGGTAATTAAGGTTAAATGGGGTCATAAGCGTGGGGCCATAATCCCACAGGAACGTGGCCATACAAGAACAGAAAGATCTCACTCTCTCCATCTCTTTCTCTCTCTCTCAAACCCTCTTTCCGCCATTTAAGGACACAGTGAAAACATACCATTTGCAGGCTGGAAGAGAACCCTCCCAGACACCTGCCCTAGGGGCACCTTAATCTTGGACTTTCAATCTTGAGAACTGTGAGAAAACAAATTTCTCTTGTTTAAACCACCCGGTATTTTGTTATGGCAGTCTGAGCAGATGAAGACACTAACCTGCCCACCTTTTTAGAAATGTTTGTTCCTGAAGGACCAAGAGAGTCATTTTTTTTTTTTTTTTTAAATCGGTAAGAGAGATTCTTATTCTCTGGAACTTAAAGTCTTTCACCAGAGGTGTCTTCCAGTGTAACTTGGCGGAGCAGTTGGGATAGTCCCTCCATTGAGCACAACGGCCATCTCAGTGGGCTGATAGACATTCCTTCTAAACGGAGCGCTCGGTCTGTTTCCCAAGCTGCCATTGCGAAATCCCACTGTTCGGAGAGCTCTTTTGCTTTAGCAGCTCCATCCAAGCCTTCAAGCAGCTAGTTATGCATGAGCTGAGCAAGGGGGAAGGAGTTCAGTGCCTACCTGTGGGGGCAGCTAAGTGAGTGCACTGTTTTTCTCTTCCAGAACTCCAGATGGCACATTTGGCACCCTGTTAATCTAGAAAAGATGACCTGGACTTATTGGCTCCCATAAATGTGTGAAATTTGTATTTAAAAAATATTAGCAGTAATCTGAGTGTCCTGGACCATCCAAGAAGAAATAGTCTGTAACACTTGTGTAAGAAATTGATGACATCTGCCAAGTTCCCATCAATGCCTCCTCTCTATTCCTTCTTTCCCTGCCTCTTTACTTGGTGCTCTTCAATCTACCACTTGCTCAGTAGTATGTCATCCTTCTCCAGGAAGGCAGTGTAGGAAAATAACACAGGACTATTACTGATGAAGTGTTAAGAGTCTGACAGAATGAATTTGACTCCCAGCTGATCCATTTAGCACTGCGTGATCTTGGACAAGTTATTTCATCTCTTTATAACTGTCTCATTTCTATTAAGGGGACAGTAATGGTACGTAATTACAGGGCTGTTAGGTGGATTAAAGGAAATAATACAGGTAATATTCCTATGCCTCATATGCCTACAGGAAGTGGTCAAAGTGTTGGCCATTATTATCTTATTATTGTATATGGGGATTTTTATAAAGTGAGCTTATTAATCTACTTTTCCTGGTCTTTTATCTTTTTCCTTTCTACTGCTAAGGATATCAGGGGGAGAAAAATCGGCCTGCTTCCCCTGTAGAAATTCTACAACATTAGACAACTGTTTTCTTGAGGGAACTCCTTAGCTAGCTGTACATCTCCTTTGCCTTTTCTCTTGGTCTCTTACTTTGCTATTTTCCATCATTCCCCTCCCAAAACCAAAAGACAATTTCATCTCTATTTCCATGGCAAGCCTGCAGCCCCTATATTCTGCTTCACTACCATCTGAGCACCTTCCCTATGTTCATCTTGGCAATGTTCTTAGCATGGATGATTCTCTCTCCTTGTCCACGAAGCTGGGCTGACTGTGTCCCCTTTGCTTTAGAATAAGGGTGTTGGGACATTTTCATAACTTTACCCCTTTGCACCATGTTACCAACCAAATTCATATTTACTGAATTGACAGAGGCTACTGGTAGGTTCTCACAACTTCACATCTCCACACTCTTTCTTGCCCAGGTCTTTCAGCTTTATTTGAAATCATTCTCGTGCTTGCTCATTCTCCTCTGACTGTACTTTCAGTGATCATCTTTCAGTTGTCCTTGGACACCAATCTGTTTCTGGACTCTAGTTCTTCTCTTCCTTGTTTACTTGATCAATTTTTATTCATCTTTTATATCTCATACTGGGATCTCTCAGGTTTCTAATTTTATGCATTCTATGTATACTGTGCTTCTCTGAGACATGTTTATTAGTATTACTTGTTGAGTGGCTGCCTCTATAGGTGTTTTGTTTACTGATAACAATTCCAGCACCTAACACAGCAGTTGGCAGATAACAGACTCTCTGCAAACTCTTATATGAATGAATGAATGAATGAGTGAATGAATGAATGGGTGATGTGCACACCTTCTTCCTGTTACCATTCGTGACATAACATAGCCTCTGACTAGTTTCTTCACCAAAACTAACCATCCTATGCCCATGATAAAATATGCCAGGGGGCTCATCGTCTCTATTCCAAAATTCTGTATTTTTATTTCTCAGTCTAAACTCAAATAAGCATTTTTTCCCCCTAAACTCTCAGAGATTCAAAATAGCTCTTTCATCAGTCCCCAGTATGTGGCTGCTACTTCCTTCGTCCTTAGTTGGCCTAGCAGAATCACACGGTCTCTGTCCATCAGAGCCCCCCTGCAATCTCTGTAACTGAGGAGCTGCTCTCAAAGCCTGGGAAGCAAATGCTCACAGCTAATGTCCTCTTGACAACAACCTCCAAAGCCTTTCCCTCTCACGGCGGTCCACAGCATTGTCTTTTTCTCTTTTTCTTCTTTTACCATGTCTTTATGATCCTTGCTGAAAACAGGAGAGGCATGTATAGGCCTTTTTCAGATTTGCTTCGGCTACCTTTGTCCTGTGTCTATCTCGCAGGTGTTTTGAGACTTTAGTCCAGCACTACTGACCACCTCCCTGCCTGCCTCTCGTTCTAGGCAGGCTTCCCGCCTGGCAGCAGTTCCTTCTCTCTCTCTTAACCATCCTTCTGTGCGCTTTTACTTATTCCTATAGACTATGGAAGAAACACTTTGTTCCCTACCATCACCCGTGAAATCAGCAAGCATCAGGATAAAAACTGGGGAAAAGCAGGGCCAGAAGATCAAACTCCTGCACTCCATCCAGGTCAATCTCCAATTGAGGTTTACCATCTCTTCTCCAAATATGCAAAGCAAATTCATATTTTGGTGGAAAATTTTATTCTCCAAAAACATTCCATGTGAATTGCCATAAAAAAAAAGAGGGAGGAAAGGTCAAATCTCCCAAGGAAACCCAGACAATTTATGTTCATGGAGAAGGAAGACATGGGGCCTGACATGGCTGTCCTATGGTCATCTTAGAGTAGGCTGCTGTGACCATTAGCGGGGACCAGAAGTCTAGGTGGCCACTCAGGCCAGCAGCTGGGGCAGCATTATGCTTGGAGGGGAAGAGAGAGGGAAGGTGGAAGAGAGGCTGAGGAATGTGGACTAAGGTGAGAATAAAGTAGGGATATTTAACAAAGAAGGGGGAGAGAGCAGCTAGCTGCATGGTGCCAAGGACTGGGGAAATGGGGAGGGGGAAGGAGAGTATAGTTGTGGGTTATAGGTGGTAGTTTTAGGATGTTTGATCAGTACTGAATTCCTCTCTAATCGCATTTACTTGTTATGTTAGACTGGTTTTTGAACTGCAGTGCTATTCAGAGACTGCATCACATAAGATGCCAGGGTTTTTTTGTCTTGCTTTTGGTTTTCAGACTTTTTTTTTTTCATTTCTTGCCTATGACTTTGTTCTTAGTTATAATTCTCAGCTACACTTCCAATTAACAAAATCAACACAGATCTACACCAAGCATGCATTTTCACCATGTCTGCCTGACCTGGACACAGGATGTTAGGGAGTAAGCCTTAATTAGATATGAGTCATTACAGTTCTTGGAATGTAAGTACCAAGGCAGTGGGAAGAACGCACAGTTGAAGACAGGATCCTGTAGGCAAACAGAGTTGCACAACATTATGTGAAATTGTAAACTGGAATGGAGTGTAGTTTTTAATTTGAACTCCATGGATCCTCAGTTTCATAGGATATCAGGGTCTTTTTCGGATGGCAAGAGGAGGCCAACAGCAGACTTTGGAATGGCTATATGTGGCCGCTCTCCTGTCCCAGGGAGATCAGTTTCTTTGAAGACTGGACTACTCCTGGGGAACGTCAGAGAAATAGGCTTTCAATCCATGGGTATAAACTTCCTTCCCCCAGAGGCAATATATTCTCAGCAAGAACCAAGCCAGGGGACAGAGAAAAGCCCTTTGAGTTATGGCTTAAATATGCCATTAATATGGTGCTGGGATGTGCAATCTTCAGAGGCTGAGATATACTCATGCCAACTGAGAGCCCATCGCCTTCAAGGCTATTCCCAGCCACAGAGACAGCTGTCCCCAGGGAGAACTGCCACACTTCTTAAAGCAAGGGTGTGGTAGGCAGACAGCGGCTGGGACTGACACCACTAACTTACGACCAGGTATCAGTAGACAGGGCAGAATTGTTACTGCTAAGTGCTCACAATGGAAGAACTCCAAGAGTGAATTCTCCATCAGGGCTGTAAAATGATGCTCAGAGTATCAAAACCAAAACCAAAAAAATGCTGGAGCCAAAAGTGGGAGCAAATTTGAGTCCAGATTCACTAAGCCATTTTGTAATTCATGGTAACCTAAAGGGATTCCGAGAATTCTCTCTGTAAGTGAAGCTAATTAGAGCCCAGGGTTGGAAGAATGAGTTCGTGTCTGTGCTTTCAGAATGAGGCAGAATACTGGAGCTTTGCTCAGGGATGCCCAGAGGACTCAGGCAGCCAGGGTGCTGCAGGAAATCAGGTTTCTTGAAGACAGACCTTCCCTCCTCAAGCAAGGTCTTAGCTAAGTGCATTAAGAAAGCTCCTTCATCTCAATTTGGGGACAGACTCCTGGAAGGTTGGCAGCTGAATTTTGGGACTTACTCCCAATGAAATTGGGTTGCTATAATCATTGCCTTGTATTTCCTCCCTTGCATGGGAGAGCACTCTAAATAACCATACCCAGGCTGTCTGCAATTTTAACAGCTGGAGAGATCTCTGCCTTCAGTGAGAGCAATGATAAAACAACTAGTAGCCTTTGGTTCACAAGAGGTGGAGAAATTGGAATTACATCCTATTTCCCGCCTTTCCAGGGTCACAGACGTTTGAGAGGAGAAACTTTCAACTACCATTTTACCTGCAGGAAACTCTCCATTCCCTGAACACAAAGATGGTAAGAAGGGAGGGACCTAATGGAACATCAGAACTATGCTTCTCATGTGTTTCCATAGGCTTACTCCTTGGAGGGGTGGTGGAGGGTCAGGGAAGATAGAGCGACTAGGTCCTCCTGTGCTTTCCCCATGATAAACCTCACCCCTCCAATGGCAGCAGAAATCATGAAGTCCTGGCAGGGATCAAAACACGGAATGGGGAAGTGTTTGTGAGAAGTCAGGGAGAGAAAAACAATAGGGACAAGGATGTTCTGGATAATTTCTAGGGTTGGACAAATTAGAATCCACAGGCGTCGAGTTAGGGTAGAGATAAAAAGGGATTTGATAATGTTTCTTCAGGTTAAGAACTGGATCTGTTAATGTTCTTTGAAAATCATAGGAAGGCATTTAAAATTACTTTTTGTGGGCGCCTGGGTGGCTCAGTCGTTAAGCGTCTGCCTTCGGCTCAGGTCATGATCCCAGGGTCCTGGGATCGAGTCCCACATTGGGCTCCCTGCTCAGCGGGAAGCCTGCTTCTCCCTCTCCCACTCTCCCTGCTTGTGTTCCTGTTCTCGCTGTCTCTCTCTGTCATATAAATAAAATCTTTAAAAAAAAAAATTACTTTTTGTTCCTGGTTTATGCCTTGAATGCAACCCTGGTTCAGACCTTGAGTTCCCATAAAAGCTAAAATCTATTATGCTTTATTCATTGACTTAGTTCAGGCTGCTATAAGAGAATACTGAAGACTGGGTGGCTTATAAACAATACACATTTATTTCTCACAGTCTGGAGGCTAGGAAGTCCAAGACCAAGGAGTTGGCAGATTTAGCATCTAATGAAAACCCACCTCCCGGCTCTTAAAGGGCTGTCTTCTGACTGTGCCCTCACATGACGGAAGGGGACACGAGAGCTTGCTAGGGTCTCTTTAACCAGGGCCCGAATCCCATTCATGAGCGCTCTGTTCTCATGACCTAATCATCTCCCAAAGGCCCACCTCCTATTATCGTCACATCATGGATTAGGATTTCAGCATATGAATTTTGAAGGGACACAAACAGTCTACGGTAGTCACAGAAAATAACAGATAAATATTATACCAATTTTTTTCAGGTAGCAAATAAAAAAGCAGTTAATATCACATCAAACGATTAATCTGAGATTAAGAGGTTCTGCCATTATTTACAAGGGGAAGGAAAATTCCATCTTTGTCTCTCAGTGTTTCTTAGAGAAAATATTTCGTGTGTGTATGGGCGTGATTACTGTGTATTAAATGCATGTGAGAACTTTTAAAAATACACGCTAGACTTTTGTCAATAATCACTCTTTGTTTTTTCCCCAATGTAGATTATACATTCTTAGTGGGGTAGAGCCATAGAATATTCTTTTAAACTTGCTTCTCTCCTTTCCCCAAGCTGGCGTTGCCATTCTCTCTTTCCCATTTCGTTTTTCAAGATCATATTTTTCCTTTCCTCACCTTGCCTTTCCTCATCTCAGCTTTGTGTGTTTATAGGAACTCGACTTCACGTGGCTGTGGGAGGAGCTGGAGGCCCAGAGACAAGTCACTGATCTGCCCTGCGGAAGCTATGGTGGAGGGGGACAAGCCCAAGCCAGCAGGGAAAGCTGTGAAGCCAGGCATGTCTAGCTGCCTGGGGAATCAGAGCCTCCAGCAGTGAGGCTGGGTACCCTGTTGTCACCAGGGCTGCCAATGAGGAAGAAGAGCAGGGAGGGGCAAGGGCAAGCTGGGGCCCATCAGCATGCCGGTGACGGGCGGGGTGAGTGAGAACCAGCTTGAACCTGCCAGGACCTGGGCATCGGTCTCAGTCCATCGAAAAAGGATGGCCTTCAGAAGTAAGGAGTCCTTTGCTGTGCAAAAGCTTTTTATCTTGATGAAGTCCCAGTAGTTGATTTTTGCCCTCGCTTCCCTCGCCTTAGGAGTCCTGCTTCATGCCTCCCTCACAAACATTTCACAAACGGCTCCCCCTGGCCAATTCTAACCTGCAACCGTGCAGGAAAGGGAAGGTGGCCCAGCTTGGAATACAAAGCTACCACAGAAACCAAGTCTGCTTGTGTCATCGACTTGCGGATAGGACAAGAGAATTTGTAAATGCCAGCTTCACACAACTGTCTTTCCCTACTGGGGTCAGAGTCCCCCATAGCCATAGAGATTTCATGGAATCATCTGTTCGATTCACTTCAGTTTCTCTAAATTACTTGGCCATGATACTGGATTAGGCAAAATGGATAAAAGAGACATAGTTGTTGGCTTAGTGCTAACCATCCAGGGAAGGCAGACATAAGTAGACAATGTTAACACACTGCGGTAGGTGCTAGAATAAACGCAAGCCAAGTGTGCTGTGGGAGCACGAAGGAGAGGCCCCTGATGTAGCTTGGGTGGGAGGACCATGGAGTCTTCATGGAGCAGGTGAGGCCTGAACGGAGTCTTAAAGAATGAGTAAGAATTTGTCAGGAAGAGTATACCATGGACAGAAGCATGGAGTACATGTTTGGGGGTTCCTGGAGATTAAAGTGTGCACATGGCAATGAGAAGAGATGAGTATAAGCAAGGTAATCAAGGCTGCCCCTAGAGCAGGTGGGACCTCAGGCAAATATATTCTGCAGGGCCCCTATTTATATCAATAATTTGATTAAAACCATATTACAAATATATAGATATGTGTGAGGTATAGTGATATATTTAATGATAATTATTTAATAGTAAATTTACCATTCAGAAAGTTATGGTAGGACCACACATCCCCCACATATTCTCTTGAACGTTTTAGGCTGTGATCATGGTATTCCTAGAACGTGATTTTTCTAGGTTGATCACACCGCTGTCTCCCACACAGTGCCACAAACAGGAAAAACAGGTTGAGGGGCCAGGTGGGATGAAAAAGGAATTTCCATTCACATAAGTAATGCCTGTCTCTCATCCAGCTCAAGACTGACCAAGGAGAACACAATGTCACCACATGGGTGAGGATAAGAGAGGACATTGATCAGAAGGGGCCGCTGGTGCTGCCATCCTAAAAGCCTTCAGATGAGACGCAAGCAGTCACCTGCAGAGAATTACCAGACTAGTGGCACAGGAGTCTATGGGGGGGGGGGGGCAGTTCAGTGTGACAGCAGTGAGGGGCACACAGGGTAAAGGACACCTGCTACCACTCCCACTACCCAACAGTGTTATAGACTAGAGGTGGCACCAGTCAGAACATGGATGGGTGAGAGCCAACACAGGGGTCTACACATGTGGCTCAAGCCCAAAGGTCAGCACTGAAGCTTTCAAGAGCCCACAGCCCTGAACCTGTCCTTCTGGCGGCCCATGTTCATGCCACCATGCCAAAGCAGCTCTGTGCCAGTAGCAAGAGTGAGCCTGGAATCAGAGCCAGCCACAGGTCCAGGACAGCCCCACAGCCCGAGTCCCCATGTTTATGGGGGGTGGGGACAGCCAAAAATGAGGACCTGGGTCCACCTGGGTCCCAATCTGACTTCAAAGTGCCTCATCCAAGTGGTATTTCCACCCCATCTAGTCCCAGGATTTCCAGGAAGCAGGGTTTAGAAAGTTTCAAGGAGGGGGTGCTATGAAGTGTGTAGGCCTCCTGAAGCCTGAACATGGGTCAGGGCGAACCTTGCCCGAGTCTAAGGGCAGTGCTGAAGGTAAATTAGGGCCAGCACTTGTAATCCCATGCTCAGGAAGTTAGATTTTATCTGTAAGTTTGCACTTCCCACGTGTATTACTTTTCTGTACAAGGACTATTAGGTAAATTTTTTAACACTATGGTAAAATAAATGGAAAACATTGGACTTACTGATGGTCTTTAGTTCATTAATATGAATTCTGAATTTTTTTTTTTTTTACCAAGAAATAGACTATGCACCCTTTTGTAACTTTTTTTTTTTTAAGATTTTATTTATTTGTCAGAGAGAGACACAGCGAGAAAGGGAACATAAGCAGGGGGAGTGGGAGAGGGAGAAGCAGGCTTCCGGCTGAGCAGGGAGCCCGATATGGGGCTCGATCCCAGGACCCTGAGATCATGACCTGAGCCGAAGGCAGACGCTTAATGACTGAGCCACCCAGGCACCCACACCCTTTTGTAACTTTATCTTTGACGATAACTCATGAAATCCGTAGGCTGTTACAAATTATATTCCTTAATTATTATTCCACAGAACACACTTTGGAAAAAGCTGCAATAGACATGAGAGTCGTTGCAAGGGTTCCACGCAGAACAGATTTTTGTTTTAGAAAGAACACTTAGGGTGACAGGAAAGCAGATGGTTAGAAGAGAGAAGGGGGAAGATCAAGAGCCGAGGTTAGTTGCATCAACTAATGCAAAACTTAGTTGAGTGTTGGGGTCTGACTTAAGCCAGGATTAGGAGTATAGCGAGGTCACTAAATAAACACGTGTTTCTTAGGTAAATTAAATGCTATGCATCTGGTCGAAAAGAACTAAGTCAGGAAAAGAGCCATTTAATTATTTTGGACTATTGGGCACACCACTGTGCTCAACAACAGCCAACTCCAGCCTGGGTGTGAGGCGGTTTCCCTGGAGCCCTAGTTATGAAGTACATTTTTTTCATGACCAACTAGCCCCTCTGAGTATGAGTCTCATATTTAAGGGTATGCATTTTCTAGAAGACACTGCCTTTAAACAAAAGTCAATCACTTCATCTGGGACCCAATCTGTTCCAATTGCTGCAGGGAAAACTGGCCACACTGAGACTTAGCTGAGACACAGTATGTCAGGCTCTGATGTGACAGCTTCCTAAGGTCATCTCAAGGGTAATTGTGACCATATGTGACTGTTCTCCTTTGAAGAGGACTTCAGCATCCCATCCTTGTGTAGGTGGCGACTGTATTCACAGATAGCACTAGAGAGCATAGGTCAACCCTTTCTCTGAAAATTCAGTCATGTGACTCTGTGCTCCAAACATACAGAAGCAAATTTGCTGCCTTTTAGTGGATGGAGAGTCTGGATAATCTCTAGACAAAGACAGAAACACCATGTGAATTAGAAGCCTGAGGGGCTGGAATTTCATAGATCTTCTGGGAAAGTCTAAATTGCTGAGTTTTTTGATGATGAAACTGAAGTTCACAGAGGGAAATTGACCAGGCTTGACCCAAGATGGCAGAAGTGAGATGTAAACCCACATCATCTTATCCTTTTAAAAACTTTTAATCTCTACTGACTGTAAATCTCTTAAAATAACCCAGAAAAAGGCTTTTATGAAAAAAGTTGTTTTCCCTTGATCTCAAAAGGCGTGCAAATTTTAGCTGCATGAAATCACATGGTACAAAAGTACATCACCTTCATCTGTAGCCCTACATTTCTAAATACCTCATTTCTGTCTTCTATATAACAGAAAAATTCAATATAAACAGAAAAAATCAGTGTTTTGAGAACTTTTTAAATGATTTTACTTTTCTAGAAATGTATCAGAAATATTCATTCTACCTCTAAAGCAAAAAAAGGATATTCCCAACTCCATACACATGCATACACTCCACTTCAGCATACCACACCAGGAGCCAAATTCTCAATACTGCGGTGCCTTTTTAGTCAACAACCTATCTGGATATTTAATTGTAACCAAATGAATTTGTTCTTCACTTGGCTGGCTGGAATCCCAAGGCTTTCTGAGCACTGGCTGATGAAATTACAGAGCAGCCCTCAATCTTCTCCAACAGGAGCTCCTGATTAAGCCTAAGAAGAAACTGAATGAGTCATAAGTAAACTACGGGCTGGAGAGAGGAAGAGCCAAGTCCCTCGCGGAGGCTGACTTGGCCAGCCAGGTGGACATGCAGGTGCCACACCCCTTCCCTTCTGAAGACAGGTGTCCATTCTGGGACACTGAGAGCAGCAGCTGCTATGGTTTAGGAAAGACACCGTGTCCTTCACAGTGCTGTGATGTCAGACGTGATAGAGAGTAGGACCCAGAAAACTATGGCAGAGGAACCAAAAGGGACAGGAAGACAAATGCTATTTAAAAGCTGGTGAGGACACTGTGGTGGCATCAATGTGCCGAGCATGTCCCCTGCAGCAACCCGGAGGCCCGCAAAGGCGATCTGCAGAGGAACAAGGTTCCAGGGCCACTGAGAGGTACGAACATACAAAGAACACAACTGAGCAACCAAATTCCCTCTTTCCTAGAAGCTTTGGAGCATGGTGAAAACATACTCAAAAAAGGGAAGTTACAGAACCACAGAGCACAATGCCCATCTATGTTTTTAAAAACATATGTGTTTCTATATTTGCTTGTAGACGTAGGAGTGTGCATGTGCACGCACACATAGAGAGGTCTGTATGAGCATAGAGCAGCATGTGAAAGTGTACCTGACTGACCCAGTTGTTCACCATGCTCATCTCTGCTGTCGAATCAGACAGGTGGAGGAGGGCACTCTCTTCTTAATTACACACATTAAGATTTGAAATTGATGGTAGTAGTGACAGATTTTACTTTTAGTGTCTGACCATATGTATAGATTTGCAGCCGCATTTAGCTGTGGGAATTGGGAAAAAAAAAAAACTTCACATTTGTTGTCTTTATTTTCCAACTCTGTCAAATGGGCATGCCCCTCTGAGGCAGAGAGTGAAGCTTGAACGAGGTGGGAAAGAAGTATGATATAAATATGAGATTGGCCTTTTTTACTTTTGTTGAGAAACCAAGAATATATATGTAGGATTGCCATTCCAGAAGGTGGAGAAAAGATTCCTCTTTGCATACTTCCCATCAATCCATGCTTCTGAAGGCCCTGTTTTGGTGACAGTCTGAGTGGATTTGGTCATGCCAAAGAACACTTCACATTTTCACTGTAGGTTGCTCGCTTCTCTTCCTCTCTACTCTGAACTGAGGAGAGCTTATTAACATGGTTAGCTGAGAGGTGGCCAAAATAGATTTATCCCTTGATTTGCTTTCTCTGTTCTTTTGCTTCAGATGACAGCCCAGACAAGCAAGAGAAATGAGAACACCCTAATTAAAAAGATAAAACTGGGATTTTACTCTTCCCCTTTAAGCTTTCTCGCCAAGTAACACTAAGTATGCAATAGGAAAAAACCGATCTCCTAACAGCCACAAATCAGTCATTAAAACAAATACCAAAGCTTTATAAATGAGGCTTTATTTTCATTCCCAACATTCTAACTAATTTTTGCTAGCTAAAATCCTTAAGCTCCAGCCCCTAGTAATAGTCTCACAGAACATTAGCTTTCAAATTTAGTATGTATGGGAATAATTTGGAGTGCTTCCACAAAATGTAGATTCTTGCCCATAATTATTCTGATTTAGCTTAGGTCTGGAATATATCTCAGGAATGTGCATTTTAACATGTACCCCAGATGATTCTAATGCAAGTAATCTAAAAACAGATTCTACTGCAGTGGCTTAGGGGATCTAGAATAGGATACAAATCACAATCCTCATTTAAGAAAGATACTAGCCTTAGATATATTGAGCATTCATTATTTTAGCAAATAAACATTGAATGCCTACATAGTTCAAGCACCAGGTAGTAAGGATACTAACATAAGGCAGCTTCTACCCTCGAGGATTTTGTGGTATCTTTTAGGAGCTGAATTTTTGCTGCTCTCCCCCCAGGCACTATGTGACCAACTCATATACTTGTTATGGCTATTACTTTTCGTATCATCTGGGAGCATAAGGCAAAAGGTCCTTTACCCAGTTTCATGCTTAGGGCAGAAATTCTATCTAAATGACAGTGGAGAAACTACAAAGTCTATAGATACCTTACAATGCAAGCTTTTTTATTTGGTGGGAAATAGGAGGTTGGTAAGGGGTGTTTATATATCAGGAAAGTACCCTTTCTATTTGGCAGAATCCCTCAATATGTAAGTCTTAATGGAAGGTTTAACCCTTTGGCAGAATCCCTCAATACGTAAGTCTTAATGGAAGGTTTAACCCTTTGGATGGTCACGTCTAGCACTTTGACTCTAAAGACTTGGTACAAAGATAGAGGGTCTGTCATGATAATATTCATTAGAGAGAGACTGTAGAGAATGTTCAGCAGCAGTGTTGAGGATTAAGACATGGCAGCAGTGAAGGCACAGTGTTGGTAGTAACTTTGGAAGCATCATCACCAGACTGTTTCTGGGTGTGAGGTGACCTCCTTCAGCTCCAGCCCACGCTCCATGACTGGTTCGAAAAACTTTTTTTTTTTTTTAAAGATATTATTTATTTGACAGAGACACACAGTGAGAGAGGGAACACAAGCAGAGGGAGTCAGAGCAGGGAGCCCGATGCGGAACTCGATCCCAGGACCCTGGGATCATGACCTGAGCCGAAGGCAGACGCTTAACGACTGAGCCACCCAGCTGCCCCTGGTTTGTCAAAATTCTGACGGATTCTTTCCAATAAACTGATTTTCTACTTTAGTTGGTCAGGTCAGTTTTTATTCCTTACAATTTAGAATCCTGACTGACACCAAGACTAGTACCAGCTAGTTGGTAACAAAAACACATCCTCAGAGAAATGGCAGAGGAAAGACCTGAGATTACACATGTGGACTATGTTGGCTGGAAGTCAGGGAGAATCTCATCAACATGGGAATCTGAAAGACCCCAGAACATAATGATAAATCAGCCAATTAAATTCCCTCTCTTGCTGTTGTTTAACTGGAATGAAATGCCCAAGGAGGTCAGTCTTTCTGGGATCAAGTTGCCACTTCCACAGAAAAGTTAAAGGAATAGAGAAGTCAAGGACTACAGAGTTTGATGTTATTCTGTCACTGTACTGGAAAACTCACCACAAAACAACAACAACAACAACAACAATAAAACAGTTCCCCACATTCTCAAAGACACTGAAAGAAACTCAGGGACTGCTTATGACCAAGCTAAAAAAATGTTTTACCTATTGATTCAGGTGCCTCAGAAAATTATCATCTGTTGAATTCACTGCCACTGTTTTGGGGCTGGTAATAGTCCTGGGAATATACAGGAGGTTTGGGAAAGCTTGGAGTACCCCGATTCCTCACCTCTCACTGAACATCCTCTGCCAGGCTCCTTCCTATCAATGAGGCCATCCTTCCTTGCTTGAAGACAGTCTTCCTTCACCTAAGGGAGTTACCTTCCTAAGGGAGCGAGTTTTTTTTCTTGTTTTACTCTCTTATCATCTTTGTTTCTAGCGTCAAGTCAGAAAAGAAAAGGAAGCAAAGGCTTATATGCAAACATCTCTGGTACTCTGCTAATGTGTAGCTGCTAGAATCTTTAGAATACATGTGGAAATGGATTCTGAGAGAGACTGGTCAAGGGTAGGTCAACCTAGATTTATTAATATGGGTACCAGAAATTCTACATGAAGCAGGCTAGCCAAACAACTGAAAGTAGTTTTATGTATCTACTCAACGGGTTAATGAAATCCTAAATAATATATGGTGATCATATAATATTAATGTGAAATGCCAGTAGTTCTTCGGACAAAGGTAGAGAAAGGAATCCAGATTGAAAATAGAAGATTTGGTGTAGTGTTGACTTGTCCAATCTGACCAACCATACTCATTCCCCAATTAAGCACCCCCGAAGACCCAGAAACTAGCCATTTTACCAAGACCCTGAGAAATACAATGGCATGGGAACTATCAGCAGGAACTGTTCATTGGAAGATAAAAGGAGTATTGGTGAGAGTTGCTAAAGATAAAATGAGCACCTTGATTTCAATGTAGATGAGAATTCTGACGTGACAAAAAAAAAATGAGTAAAATGTAATCATGACAGGCATGGTTACACATGTGCCCTTTGGCATATATCTGCCATCATAATCAGAATTCTCTAGCCCAAAGGAATCCTGAACAATTTTTATTTGGTCATTGGATACCTACATCTAAAACAACTGTGGACCCTGCTAAGTTCCTACTCAAGTTATATTGACAAAAACAGAAACCCAACAAATTTCAAAGCCAGTGAACAGAGATCTGATTGGGGGCTCCAAGACGTCCCAATCCTTTTTCCATTTTTCTGACCTGAGTCAGTTCATGGGCCCAGAGCTCTTTGAAAGTGAGGATGATAATGAGGAAAGACCTTAGGGAGTGGAGAAGCATTCAGAAGGAAAAATATACCAACTTTGGTACAATGGGAGACATAGAGGTTGAAGGATGTGAGACTTTGGCGTTGTATTTTTATATATATTATTCCCCCCAGAAAATATTTTCCTTGTTGCTTTTCATATTGTAATACAAATGTTCTGGCACTAACATTTTAAACTTCTCCAAATTTTTTACAAAAACATTTCAAAGGGATGTTTTCTATTTAACCTCACAAAACTTGAAGACAAGCACATGATACATTAGAGTACCTACATAATGGCCATTCTTTCTTTATCCATTTCATTGTTTACCAGAAATGACCTTGTCTATGACTTAGTAATTTAGAGTTTTCTTTTTTGAATGTTGTGATTACCTAATTCATGTTTCCAAAGATTCTTTTTTTTCCAAATGTCAGATGAGTCTGCATTACCATCAGATTCTTACCTGTCTTCTCAGATGGAATGTTTCTCTTTTGCATTTGGAGAAAATGTTAATTAACACATTAGGAATGTGTTTGGTACATCTGGTTGCAAATGCAAACAGTCTAATCTTCTATTCATTAGAGCCTTTTGTCTGAATCATTCAAGTGAGTAACAGGTTGCACTGAGACATCACCAAAATGATTCAGTTATCCTAAAAGCACTCCTTTTGTTTTTCTGAGAAGAGTGATGTATTATGAATTATTCAAATTGCATTTTCATTTCATCACCATGGTAACTACTATGGCAACACTTGAAGGGATGGCCATGTTAATTACTTCACCAAACAAGAGATTGTGGCCAAATTTTCTGTGAACTTCGCAGAGAATATTAAATGCATCCATAGGAACTAAACATCATCAGAGGTTTTGTGCCCTGGGCTTTATACTGATGCTGGAGGAACACCAGTGAAAAGGAGGTACACAGAAATGGCTGGACCCAGTTTTCCCCTTTGAGTTCCATTCCCATGTCATTCATGTTATCCTTTCCCAGGGGAGAGCAAAACTGGAGGGCAGAAAGTTATTTATCGAGATACTACCTCACACGAGTTAGAATGGCTAAAATTAACAAGTCAGGAAACAAACTTTGGCAAAAATGTGGAGAAAGGGAACCCTCCTACACTGCCAGTGGGAAAGCAAGCTGTTACAGCCACTCTGGAAAACAGTATGGAGGTTCCTCAAAAAGTTAAAAATAGAGCTACCCTATGACCCAGGAATTGCACTACTAGGTATTTACCAAAGATACAAATGTAGGGATCTGAAGGGGTACATGCACCCCGATGTTTATAGCAGCAATGTCCACAACAGCCAAACTATGGAAAGAGCCTAGATGTTCATCGACAGATGAATGGATAAAGAAGATGTGTGTATACACACACACACACACACACACACACACACACACACACACACACACAGGAATATTACTCAGCCAGCAAAAAATGAAATCTTGTCATTTCCAATGATGTGGATGGAAATAGAGGGTATAAGTCAATCAGAGAAAGACAATTATATGATTTCACTAATATGTGGAATTTAAGAAACAAAACAAAAGAGCATAGGGGAAGGGAGGGAAAAATAAAACAAGACAAAATCAGGGAGACAAACCATAAGAGACTCTTAATCCTAGGAAACAAACTGAGGGTTGCTAGAAGGGAGAGGGGTGGGGGGATCAGGTAATTGGATGACGGGCATTAAGGAGGGCACATGATGTAATAAGCACTGGGTGTTATATACAACTGATGAGTCACTGAACTCTGCCTCTGAAACCAGTAATATACTATATGTTAATTTAAATTTAAAAAAAAGAAAGTTATTTATCAAGTGCTAGGTGCTTTTGCTCTGTGATCTCATTTAATCTTCCTGAGAGTTCTATGGGGTGAGCACTACTGTCTTTCCTCCTGACAGTTGAGAACAAAGCTCAGAGCAATGAGGTCATTCAGTCATTCATCTAACAAGCAGTACTGATAGTTTTCTTCAAGTAACATGGACCAAACCTTACAAATAGAATTAGTGAAGCTGAGATAAAACAAGTCCTTCTGACTCCGAAGTCCATGCTTCTTATGCGATATTGTGTCCAGGCAGGATTGAGTTGCACTGCATCTTCACCACTCTCAAGCCTTGCCTGACAATAGCAGGGAAAATTACATGAGTGTGCATGTGTGTGTGTGTGTGTGTGTGTGTGTGTGAGAGAGAGAGAGAGACAGAGACAGAGTTATGGCTGTGGGGGGGGGGGGGAGGAGATCTTTCCATATCCATGGTCAGAAAGGGGTTTAGACTGTACTCTACAAGAAAGCAGAATACAAGGTATAATGTCATCTACTACGGGAAACCCATTTTCCAAAAGAATATCCTTTTCTCCACCTTTCAGGAGCACCAAAATCTTAAATGCAATGAGACCCAAAGCTTAAACTGCAACTCAAGGAGTTAATTCAAGGAGTTAATTGAAAGTGAGGATGCAACTCAAGGAGTTAATTTCACGTGTATAAATGACTTGTAAAATTTCCTTTCCTTTCTCGAGATTTGTGCTCATAGGGCAGTGAGGGCACTGGGACTGAAGAGACGGGAGCAGACTGTGCCCCCAGAAAACATGCCTCTTTGGCATAAGGATTACCTTAGGCTGATGAGTTTTAAGAAACAGCAGCAAAGGAGAAGCTCTGAAATTAAGAAGTTACCCTGTGTGGAAAACCTTTACGTTTATAGGGGTGTCTCCTCTCTGTACAAGGAAGAGGAGGAGGACTAAATCTCTAGAAACTCTTGTCAGTGAAGGAGGAAACAACTTAATTCTGCATAATAATCCTACCCTCATTTACTGTGCTTTCCTGATAGCCTCCCATCATTGGCACCCCACTCCCCAATATCTTTTTTTGTCTTTAGCTGAGAGAGTATTTAAGGTGGTGGCTTGGGCCATCACAGGGAGTTCCTCAGGTTTTCCTGCATCTCTCCCTTGTTAAAAGGAGGTATTTATGTTACTAAACTTGTTTTTCTCTTAATCTTTTATTATGGGGGTGGGGAAGTGGTCTCAGCCAAGAACCTAGAAGGATAGAGAGAAAAGTTTTTTCCTCCCCTTCAAAAGGTTAGGCTGGGAACTCAGAATGAAAGGCTGAAAATTATTTTGTCCTGAAATAGTGCTCAGAGAAAAGAAGGGAGGTGTTGCTACAATATTGCTCTCCAACCCACCATATCGTGTCGCAAATAATACTGTAGTCGTGAGGCTTCCGTAGTGAGCAAAATCAAATAGCCTCTGCAGTCACAGATCTAGCAATCCAGGGACAGAGACTGGCAATCAAATAATAAGATGATTCCAGAAATAAATGTAAAATTACAAGCCTGTATGAAAGAAAGGTCGCTGTCTTGTGAGAAGGAATAATACTAGGGCCTGTCATGGTCTGAGGGGTCAGGGAAGGCTGCCTCTAAAGGAGAATCTGAGTGGAGATCTACATCTGTCACTTTTTCCTTAAGCTAGCTTCTTCAGTTGTATTCTCCATCTCTAGAAGTGACTGTATAATCTACCTGTTTGCTAAAAAAAAAAAAAAGAAATAGAGAAGTTAGCTTTGATTTCTCTTTCTCCCTCATCCCCTACTCAATCATGAGATTCCTGTTTCTCTATATCCAAAAGTTTTTTCTCTTTGCCACCTGGGCAACCCTTGTCCATGCCACCAACCCACATCTTCATCTGAACTAACTCAACAGCCTCCTAATTTGTTTTTCTGCCTTAGCTCTTGTCCTCCTCTTGGCCCTGCCAATCAGAATCCATTCTCCACGATGCAGCAAATGGGATCTTTCAGAAATACAAATATAACAGAGTCACCCTCCTATGTAAATCTCTTGGGAACTTCCCATTGTCATTAGGATGAAATACAAACATCTTAATATGGCTTATAAAACCCTTCAGGGTCTGCTTCCTCTCATTTCTGCAGTCCCTTCTCTTTCTGCTTGCATCATACCCTCTGGTTATCTTTGATTTCTCTCTGTGCCTGGAATCCACCCTCTTCTCCCTTTCTACCATCCTCTTCATCTATCTGGAACACTCTTCCTCCTTCCTTCTCCTTGTCTCTCTTAGACCTGGGTATCTTCCCCAGATCCTCCAGGTCTTAGCTTTCTGATGTCCCTTCCTCTATGTAAACCTGAGGCCCCAGAACTGGGGTTAGGAGCCACATAGCACTAAGCACACTCGATCATAATTGCCAGTTTTCACTTGGTCTGAATCCCTTACTATATTGTCACCTGTCTGCCAGTAGGAGCCGTATCTTTTCTTATCATAGCTCTGGGACATGGGCAGTGCCAGGCTCATTGTAATGGCTCACTAAATATTTGTTGGAAGAAGAACAAAGGAGGAAGGAACAAAGGAATGAAGAGCAAAAGAAAGGATGGGAGGAAGGGATGAAAGGATCCTTAGAGATGGCTCATTGTTCTTCCCTTACTTAAATGACTTTGAAATGGTATGAGCGATTTTGCTCATCTGCTAAAAGCAGCAATACAATTAAGTTCTGCAGCAAGAGAGATGTTCTCTATTTGCACTAATCCAGTAGTCACTAGCCACATGGGGCTCCTGAGCATTTGAAATGTGCTCAGTGTGACTAAATAACTGAATATTTAATATGATTTTATCTTAAATTTAAATAGTGTGGTTAGTGGCTACTCTAATGGACAGCACAGGCCTAGAAGAGCCATGGCAGGGCTGATGTCCCACGCCCAACCCCTCCCTCACCATTGCTGCTCCCCTGCTGCTCAATACTGTTCCATTCACTACAGTTTTCCTACTGTTTTTAGGAATTCCTCTAAAATTCTCCTTTCCATGCTGGGCAGTAGAAGTCAAATAAATGCAGCAGATAGGTGTGGCCATTTACACTTCATTTTCAATAGCCTTAATGAGGGTTATTTTAATCTCATAAATACTGGTGATTTCTATCTACATGATCAAGAGCTGTATTTTTCCAAAACACTTGATATAAGGGTAAAATGGTAAAATAAGCAAATAGACTCTCAAACTATTATGCCAAGTGTTCCAAATCAGCTAAAAAAAAAAATTAACAAGGTTTAATTTGAACACTGTTCTTCATTCCTTTGGTGCACAGAGAAAACAGGCTGGAGGAGAGAGGGTGGGCAGGGAGAAAAGCAAGAGACAGGCATGAAATAGAAGATAAGTGTACGATCTCTGCCTCTTCACACAGAGCTGAGTGGCCAACATGCTACAATTACCGTTATCAGAGAACCAGGGCCTGGAGGAAGAACACCAGATTGGGAGTCAGAAGTCTTCTTTCACACCATACAGACTTGCTTGGGCAAGTAACATAAGCTCTCTGAACCTCTGTATTTTTCTTGTCTAGATGGGGAAAATATACCCACTCTCCTTACCTGGTTGGGTTTTTGCAGTTTCACATGAAACAATATATGCCAAAAGAATATGCAATGTAACTTGTTCTTACTGTGACACAAGAGGACATTTCAATATTGCCACTTCCAATAAAAACTTATGGCTGGAAAATAAACAAGAATATATCATTTATATTTCTTAAACCACACTAGCCTACTTACCTACCTTCAGCCACTGAAATTTACCTGAAAACATATGTGTGTATGTGTGTACATATTTATATATATTTTTTTTCTTTTTCTAATTAGTACTTATTGCTGGAAATATCTACTTCCACACTTGGCCTGGAGCCTGGAAATGCTGTATAACCTCGTACCAAGGGCCAGATTGTATCTTAGCTGGGCTGGTGTGCAGGGAGCTGTCACACAGATGTGGAATTCAAAATAGGGTGATGTCTGCAAAGAGAGTACATCTTTGGCTCTCTCCTTTCTCCTATTTCTCCTGTAAGTATCTACTTCAAATTCCATATTACACTAACTTCTCCCTTTGAGCAGGTGCCTACTTACTCTGAAATGTTATAGTTCAGTACTTGCACCAAGGTTCTCTTTAGCTTTGAGAGATGTTATCCATTCAATAAGGTTAATTAAGCTTCCAATATATGTCTAGCAATATATTGAATGATTTGTAAAAGTGAAGGAAAAGCCCTCAAGACATATACATTCTGGAGGTGGAGCTCATATGCATAGACATGACACGATGAGATAGTTTATTAGAGCATACTAGGGAAAAATACACTCTGCCCATATGTAATTTAAGACCCTTAGACTTTCTAACAGCCTCAGGCATATTACAATTGGAGCCACCCATTTTCAATGTCTTCCTACTTTGAATAGAAAGAATATTGACATTCTATAGGTGAAAATTCAGTTTGCAAATTTCATTTTCAGAACAGACAAACCAGCAGAAAATGACAGCTTACACATTAATTACACATGGAGGATTCTATTAAGTCAGACTATGTGACTGCTACATTCAACATATATATATATATATTTTTTAAGATTTATTTATTTATTTGACAGAGAGAGACATAGTGAGAGAGGGAACACAAGCAGGGGGAGTGGGAGAGGGAGGAGCAGGGAGCCCGACATGGGGCTCGATCCCAGGACCCCGGGATCATGACTTAAGCCGAAGGCAGACACTTAAAGACTGAGCCACCCAGGCGCCCCTCAACATATATTTCTAAATGGATTTTAATGAAGTTTAATTATTCATGATGTGGTATATTATACTGTGTGGGAAGATTCCAACTATTTTCTGATATATCTCCATTATAAGAATATAAATCCATTAAATACATCCAGCATTATTAAAACCTCTATATATAACTATGACCCAAATATTACTGGTTTCCATAGGTTTGCACTAAAACTACATCCATCTAATCAGCTGTGACCCCTGTATATGTCCACGGTTGCTTCCTGTGTTCATTTACTCATTCATTTATCCAACTACCCACCCATCAATCCACTGATCCAACATGGAAGAAGCTTGATATGGAGAAATAACAGGAGCTTAGAATTGGACCTGGCTTTGAATTCAGACTCTAATATTTAATACTAATTATGTCTCTGGGCATCAGTTTCTCATTGTAAAAGAGATTAATACACATAATACCTAACGAATAAGTTACTGCAGCATTATAGGATACTTGCTGTAGGGATAGATAAATTTCTAATTATCTAATCTTGACTCAGAAGAAAAATAAAACAATAATTAACCTTGTACTAAGGAATTCCTTCTGCAAAATAGTGATATAACCACATGTCCTCTATTAGAAGAAGAGAAACACAGACCATGGTAATTGTCAGGGCTCAGAGAACAAATGAGTGTTTTGGTTTCCCATATACCATGGAATAGAGGTAATTTTAGACTGGTCAGCCCAATCCTGTTGGTCAGGCATTCTGATTTCTACTGTGCCAATTCATGTCTTTCTAAATAAAGTAGTTAAAAACGAAGTCTCGGGGCACCTGGGTGGCTCAGTCGTTAAGCGTCTTGCCTTTAGCTCAGGTCATGGTCCCAGAGTCCTGGGATTGAGCCCCACATCAGGCTCCCAGCTCGGTGGGAAGCCTGCTTCTCCCTCTCCCACTCCCCCTGCTTGTGTTCCCTCTCTCGCTGTCAAATAAATAAAATCTTTAAAAAAAAAAAAATAAAAAAAGAAGTCTATTTTTTTTAAGGTTTCTTTTTTTTTTTAAGATTTTATTTATTTATTTGACAGAGAGAGACACAGCGAGAGAGGGAACACAGCAGAAGGAGTGGGAGAGGGAGAAGCAGGTTTCCCATGGAGCAGGGAGTTCGATGCGGGGCTTGATCCCAGGACTCTGGGATCATGACCTGAGCCGAAGGCAGATGCTTAACCACTGAGCCACCCAGGCGCCCAAGAAGTCTATTTTTAAAAGAACTTTTGGGCACCACTGCTCTGGCAAAGCAGCCAGGGAGTAGGGTTATCTCAGTGCATGTGTTTTTGTTCATCTGATACTTGAGAACCAACTCAGACTTCTCCTTTAAGGAGAAAAGTCATGAAAAAGTGAGGGTTCAGTAACCTCCAAAAGAAGTCATCAGCATTCGGTCTGTAACCAGCTCTGTCCACCCTAAGGAAGCCAGAGGCAAATGATGCCATTTCTACATTTTCCCGTGTGCCTGGAACCCAAGTAAATAGACCTTTGCTTAGTGTTAATACATATTTAACTCAGTCTAAATCGGTGGTGGACTCAGGAGAATTAAGACTGGCATATATAGATGGTTTTGATTAAACTCAAAAGTCATTTTTGAGAAAGAAAAAAAAAGTAAAGCACCTAGCAGAATGCCCCGCATGGAGCACGAATACATTGGGTAATTAGTTTCATTCCCCAAACTTTGACTGAGACCTTATCACGTGCCATGTACCATCCATTCTTGACCAGATAAAACTAGGTCCCTGCTCTCTGGGGGCCTATAATTCAGTGCTGGAGGAGTTCACTGATGAATATAAATAACGTGAGTTTCCTAAGGCCACACTGTGGGCCTCAAATAGAAGGGATGAACCCCCTCTGCTGAGAAGGCACAGGGAGGTTCATTTGAGAGTGGCCTGTTCCTGGGAATGTGAATGGCAAGGTATTTATGAGACTTTAGTCCATGCCTGTCTTGTGCTTGACCGTGATGTACTGTTGGGTCTCGGGATCACTCTCTATCAGCAGAGCAGAGTTTGGTAGTAAAACAGTAACACCAATCCTGGTTTTGCTACCCTCGAAGCTATTCCTGTGCGTTCATTTTTTTCATCAAATATTTACGGACTACCTACGATGTGCCAGGCACTCTGTAAACAGCATTAATAATAAAACAGATATTTATTCTATTCCCGGGAGCTTATGATAGATAATAAGCAAATAAATAACTTAATAATTGGAAACAATTTAACAAAAACTCAAACAGGCTTTTGCAAATTATAATACAATCTATGGAGGAAGAGAACGAGGGAACAGAGAAAAAATAGGGTAAACTTCCTTTAGGTGTTAGCAGAGGCCTTTCTTGGAGCTCGTGTTCCCACTGGAGGCACGAAGGCTAGGGGAGGACTGAGGTGTGAGAAGAGCAGGGATGGCAGGAGAGCATTTCAGGGAGAAAGAAGAGCGCGTGCTGAGGCCCAGAGGTGGGGGCACGTTTGGCACACTCCAGCTCTTGAAAGGACACCAGTGAGGTTGCTGGTGGCGTGTGTTGAGGAGAAGGCTGCACAAAATCCTCACTCAGGGCCCATTCCCCTCCACTCCACCATGACGTTCTCTTTTCAATTCAAGTGAGAGTAACGGCAGAGTTACTAAAGCAACATGAGCATGCCCTCTCTCTTCTCCCACTACTCTCCCCCATTCACACAGACCACTCTGGCTCCCATGCTCCCTGAGCTCAACAAGCAGGTGCTGCCTCCAGGCTCAGCATCTGCTCCTACCTCCACTGGAGTGCTTTTTGCCCAAATCTCCCCACCACAGCCCTGTCCCTTGCCCCTTCAAATCTTTGCCTTCTTGGTGAGGACATCTCCACCCATCTCATCTAAAATCTCACCTCTCCCAGCCCTCCCACACCCACTTGTTTTCTCTTTCTCCATTGCATTTATCCTCTTCTGAAGAGCTAGGAAATGACCTTCTGGACTCTGCTCAGTCTCTCTCCTCTAGACTGTAAGCTCCAGGAAGACAGGGATTTTTGTCCATTATGTTCACTGCTCTATCCCTAGCTTCCAGAAGAGTGCCAGAGGAGGCATTGGAGGACAATTTGTTGAACAAATCTCTTTTAATCCTCATGAGCGAGCTCAAGGGGATGGTGAATTTGCACACATGAAGTTACAAAAATCATGTCATTGACAAATTAAAGTCTTGCATTGATGAAGTTGTATTCAGTTTTGACAGTCTTTCCATCTCATGAAATGAAAATCAGTGACAATTTATTAAAGTCAGTAATTTTCCTTGCTATTCATCAAATATTAGTAACATTGTGACAGTGTTACCTCCATTGATTGCATTTCAATTTGAAAGTCAAACAGAATTAAAATAAAAGGTTTTCTGTGAGATTCAATTCTTTTTACATAATTGTATCTCTTATCTTCTGGCATTGTTATATAAACCGTACACTGTAATGAATTATATGCTCAAGGTATAAAGAGAAAGAGGTCTTAAAAGTATGTTTCATTTTGCTGCCGTTTTAAATTTAAAAACCAGAATGCAAGCAGGGAAGTTTTTTGGGGGGGGAGGGGGATTGTCTGTTTTTCCACTCTAAGAGATAAAACACAAAATAGAGCAACACTAAAAGAAATACTACTAGCCAGATGGGTGTGTCTCCTTACTAAACTTACGGTGATTAAAACTTTCCATTTTTGGTACTTATTTGAACTTGATGTCTGCAGCCAGAAGCCTCTCAGGCTGTGGGATAACTGAGAAACTACATACCAGCACACTCCAGAATAGTCTTTTTAATCAGCTACTTACCTTTGAAAATACAAAGAATCACTTTTCTTCTCCTGTTGAACTCCAGACTCCCTTTCTCCACAAGAATGCCATACTTTTAATCATCAGGATACAAATCCTTAGTTGCTATATTCTTTCTGGCTCTAGTTATGTCAAGTTGTATCTTAGAGAAGTCCCCTTCTAGAATGTGACTGGAGGGGTGAGGATGTCAATCCAGGCAAATCAGCTAACACAGGGAATGTACATAGGCGGGATCTTGAGTCAAGGGAATGAAAGAGTGAGCAGGACCTGCAGAGAAGGGCAGAGCAAATGACCTTTGCTCTTGACTTTTGAGGCATTCCACTGTATGGGAACATGCAGGCACAGGATTTCCGGACCCAACCTCTGTTGCTGACATTCCCTTAGCTTACAAATAATTCTAGGTGAATAGAGGACAGGCCTAGTTTAGAAGGATGGAAAACAGTGATCAGACAAGCCTTGCTGGGCCCCAAATCAGGGAAAAGCATCTTTCAGAACTATAGCATCTGTCTTTCCAGAAACTACTGGACTATATCAAAAGGATAGAAATTAATCCATAAAATTCTAATGCTAACACAGCTTCACAACCTAATCAAAAACTCTGGCAATGTGATGCTTTTTTGTGTGTGTGACAATGTCTTTTCCAGTGATATAAACATTCTGGTAGCACTAGTAGCTTTACCTTGATGTAAGCTCTTCCCAAGTGATGCTCAGCTCAGGATCTCACACACAGTAGTCCCTTGATACATGCCCACCAATCACTGGATAAGTGAATGAAGGATCAACAAAGGAACAACCCTTTCTAGCAAACAGCATTTTACTCTGAAAAGCAAGAAGCTGTCCGAGAGTTAGCATTTTACAACCTGGTTTCTCTAAAAGCTTTTGATACAAAGGTTCTTAGAGAGGATAAACATTACATTTTTTACATAAAAGACAATTCAACAATAAAAAAAATTTTCTTTCAGTGCTAAATCATCAAACACATTTAAAAGACCATTTCGAATCTTGCAAAAACAAAGTGAGCTTTAATGCATAGCAGAGAAAGTTCATCGTGTACAAAGTCCCCTCTTTGCTAATTTTAATTTTTTCATATAGTAGCCTCCACATATAAGAACCAGTGGGCCCACATCTGTCCTCCCTTCTCCTGCTCTACCTCCCCTAGAGGTGATGTAGCACTTTGGAGTGGGGATGAAGGTGACTTAGTCCTAGCCAGGCTGCCCTGTCTTTGGAGAAATCACTTAGTAGCTCTGGGAGCCTTGCTTTCCTCCCTTGCAAAATGACAGAAGAATGTTTGCCCTACCCACCACCCGGATGGTGTGGGAAGTGCTTTGAAAATGCTGAAGCAGAATACAAATGTAAAACGCTCACATGAAGTATCACCAAAAGAGGCCCTTCTTGCTTCCTTAGAGTGACTCCACAGCCAACAGCCTGCCCCTGACTTTTAACTGGAGGGTATGGGAATTTCCAGGGAGGTGGATCTCAGCTGGAAATGAAAGGCACTAAATATTTCATCTTCTAAATCCAAAGGCATAAGCACTACCACCTTATCATGCCTGCTGCGTCACCACAGAGCTGACCGAAAGGGTTTACTTCAGAAAAATCCATTCTGAAAAATCCCATCCTAGATTTCTATATAAAGAAAGATGAGCCTAGGGGGTATCCCCAAACTTAGGTCAGGAGGTAGTAATTATGTACTATGGACTGAGTTGTGTCTCCCCAAAATTCGTATGTCGAAGTCCTAACCCCCCAGGGCCTCGGAATGTGAGAGAGTCTGTAAAGAAGTAATTAATTTAAAATTAAGTCATTAGAGTGGACCCTAATCCAGTATGACTGGTACCCTCATGAGAAGAGATTAGGAACAAAGACAGGTTATAGAAGACAGACCATGTGAGGATGCAGGGAGGGGAAGATGACCGGTAAGCCAAGGAGAGAAGCCTGCTGACCCCTTGTCCTTTAAGGGACCCAGCCTGTGATACTCTGTTATGGCAGCCTGAACAGACTAATACACTATACTGGCATCTTTCTCTCTCCACGAGAAAAGGGGATACGTTGGACTTGGCACCTCTTTCTACCTCAAAGATTATGCCCAATTCTTTTCCCCCCTAGGTAGGGTCAGTGGTGACTGGTCTGAAGGTTGCTGAGTTGCTGAATCTGCAGGGTACCTGATTATTTGACACTGCCAGGTAAGAAAGGGGGCAGGAGACAGAAGGTGAAACTGGGAGGGGCCCAACCACCACCACTCAATGAGAACACTTGAGTTTCCTTTAGGCTGAATGGATACTGTGCAGAGTAGCTGGCTTCCCCTACTAGGGCCTTCCACCAGAGCACGGGGACCTCAGCCTCAAGAGGCTCTAAGGAAGATTCACCACCGAGGGAATGAGAATCAGCAAGAAGTCCAGCCTTGGCAGATACCCATGCCAGGAAACAGTACAGGAAAATGCCCTCACCTGGAGGAGCCCCTAAACAAGCCACAGGTGAGCTGTCCTCAACATCCAGCATTTGGACATGGATAGCACAGGGAGGATGAAGAGCCTGTTAGGAATAGATCTAAAAAACCAGCAACCTACTGAAAAGGAATGGTAAACTTGCCACCATGTTGGCCACTGGAGAGAGAAAATGTGTGTCCTTCTTCCCTCATTAGGGAAGATGGTTAGAGGGCAGACTCTAACCTACTAATGGTTCTGACAACAGTTCCAATGGGGGAGGGGGAGGAGGGCAGCATCTGCACCATCCAGCGATTCTCCAACACCAGCTGGGGGTCCTACAATTCAATTCTGACACTGTATATCCCCACCCACTTCACACAGTAATGGCAAGCCCAGGTTGGTACCTATGCTTCTGACTGCCTGGCTATAGACAGAAGGTTCCAATGACTGCCTCTTCAGGTTTGACTAATTGGCTAGAGTGGTTTGTGGAACTCAGAGAAACCTTCTACCTGACAGCCAGATGGAACAGATGCATAGGGCAAGGTATGAGGAAAGGGTGAGGAGCCTCCATGCTCTCTTCCCACAAGCCACTCTCCCTAAATCTCCAGGTGTTCACCCATCTGGAAACTTGCCAAACTCTGTCCTTTCGGGGTTTTATGGAGGCTTCATTACATAGACACAACTGATTAAATCACCACCTGCTGGCAACTGAACTCAATCTCTAGCTCTTTTCCCTTCCTGGGAGTTCAAGGGATGGAACTGAAAGTTCCAACCCGCCAATCACAGGGTTGGCTTCTGTGGCAACCAGGCCCCACCCGTTGGTTACCTACTGGCTTTCTAAATCTCACCTCGTTACCCTAACAAAGACACCTTTGTTGCTCTCATCATTTAGGAAATTCCAAGGATTTTCAGAGCTTTGTGCCAAAAAACAGGGACAAAGACCAAATATATATTTGTTTTAAATCACAATATCACACCTTCCTTTTCCCCCAAACAGTTCCATCCTCCAAGTCAGGCCCATGAATGGATAAGTGGAAATATCTCGGTAATACAGTTGGATTACAGAAATCAATGGACTGTCCTAAATTTTAAAAGGAACTGGGAGGTTGAGAGACGATGGACTCTGAAAAACAAACAGGGTTCTAGAGGGGAGGGGGCTGGGAGGATGGGTTAGCCTGGTGGTGGGTATTGAGGAGGGCACATTCTGCATGGAGCACTGGGTGTTATGCACAAACAATGAATCATGGAACACTTCATCTAAAACTAATGATGTAATGTATGGAGATTAACATAAGAATAAAATAAATAAATAAATAAATAAATAAGAAAAAAAAAAGGAACTGGGAGGAAAAAAGAGAGAGAAAAAAGAAAAAAAAAAAATCTTTCCTAGAAGAGAATGGGAAATTTGGGGTCAAAAAAGTCAGCGCAGTCTTGAGACTCAGGAGAGTTGCCCACTGTGTGTATCCATCGCACAGCTTCTCAGCCAAACACCTCACACAAATGAAGCACAGTAGTGCTTCCTGGCAGGCTTTACTCAAACATAGTCAATCTGCTTCTGGCCACAGTGTTTTTTCAAAATCTAGTAATTTACCTCCTTCTCACAATCTCACTCCTAAACTTGAACTTCACCTCTGCAACAGACTAACAGTGTGATACAAGTAAGACATGCTCTGGTGTTGCCTCATTTGTAAAATGGGGACAATAATACCATCTGGCAGAGCGGTTGTAAAGAGTAAATGATATAAAACATTTAAGATCAAGCCTGGTATATACTGATGTGGGAAAAACGTTAGGGTTCAAAGCCGATGGCCAAGAAAGAATTCTTGAGACATCTTTGGTGCAAAAAAGGTGGTTTTATTAAAGCACGGGGACAGGACCGGTGGGCAGAGGTCCTGAGGGGAGGTGATTATACACCTACAAGTTGGGAGGGGCTTAGCTACAGCCTAGGTCTCTAAGCAATTTTGGAAACAAGGTTTCCAGGACCTTGAGGGGACTAGCTATTGTTAGGAAAAGGTCATTTATTACCATCTGATAAAACTTTAGTCATGAGACCCTTCAGACGTGTATCAGTGGGCCATATGCTTGGGGAATGATTGCCAACACGCATCTTGGGGTGTTTAGAGATAAAGGAAATTTCTAAAGGAATTTTTATATGTTAAAGCAGACTTACAGGACCCCTGGGGGTTGGGCTAAGATTGCCTGTTGCCCTTAGCGAAGTATTTACATCAAGCCAGTTGAGTCCCTAGAAGAATGTCACTCCGCCTTTTTGAAGGACTTGTCAATGGGCTGTAGGTAGTAAGGCAATTTAATAATTTTTCTTCTGCCTTTGTTTCCCACATCAATACTACATCCTTTTTTCTTTTTTTTTAAAGATTTTATTTTATTTATTTATTTATTTATTTATTTATTTATTTATTTATGAGAGAAAGAGAGACAGAGACAGAGAGAAAGAGAGAAAGGAGGAACAGAGAAAGAGGGACAAGCAGACTCTGCTTGGAGCCCGATGCAGGGCTCGATCTCCGGACTCTGAGATCATGACCTGAGCTGAAACCAAGAGTAAGACGCTCAACCAACTAAGCCACCCAGGCGCCCCCATACTATATTTTTGATAAATGACAGTTACGGTTACTATTATTAACAATAATTATATGAGAAAATCTTACATTCTAGGAACACTAATCTATCGATGTTATCCAAACAAAGATATTCATTCCCAGCGCAAGCTCTTTGTCTAGAAAACACGTGGCACTGTAGGGGCCAAGGGCAGGCCACCCCAAAATTATGTCACTTCGGCGTATTATTTTAAACAGAAGTTAAGAGGCAGCCTATACAAGAAGGATGGTCAGACCTGACTCTGTCCCCTTGAAAGCAGGAAATAAATCTCAATGTGCAAGTTACCCTCCCTGTACCAGAAGGTAAAGTACACATTCTCAGAGACAGAAAATTGAGAGCTGAGAAGGCTGCATAAACAATCTTTGTTACTTTTGACTCATTTACTACTCCCACCCAAATTCTGCTCAGAATTTCTTACTAATATTAAAGGCAGGTAGCTGGGTTCTAGCAGGAGGCCTGGAGGCCAGCAAAAGTCGTGGCCAGCAATCGGGAAAGTCAGAGGCCTATCTGGCAGCACTCCAAAATGAAGCCACAAGAAGCCAGATCAAACCAGACAGGCCCAAGATGGTTGACAAAGGAGACTGGAAACCCCTGACCAAATGAGGAAGAAAAATCACAAACTTCGCTTCCAAGAAATCCCCACCTTAAGTAATATATATTCTATCCCCTAGTTAACAACTGTCAATAAAAAATGGAAACCCAAACCCCAGGGCTCTCAGCTCTTGCTCTCTCGAGCTCACGCATTCTCCTATCTGGAGAGTGTACTTTTGTCCCTCTGCTGCCTTGTGTCTGTTCTTGAATTCTTTCTTGTGAAAAGACCAAGAGTCTGGGGTGACACATCTTTGGGATGGCCTGGGTCAAGGCCTGGGGTCTCCCCAGTTTATCTGGCGGCACTAACTGAAGCTCCCAAAGTTAAATTTTCTTTGTCCTGCCAATTCCTCACAGATTTATTGTTTCTGCATCTAAAAAGTACAAAAATTCCTTGCCTTGGTCATTTCTTTAGTTCCAATTTCATTATTGGGCCTCTATGCTCATGTTATAAAACTTTGTTTTTTTCTCCTGTTAATCTGTCTCATATAAATTTAACTCTTAGTCTAGCTAGAAGAATCCTGAAAATTGGAAAGTTTCTTCCTCCTCCTCAGTACCTACCCCATAACACAGGACCATGGGGGCTACATCAAATCTCACCTTTTCTATGAACCTTTTTCAGCTTCCTCATTGTACCTCCTTCATCCTCTTCGCAACACTACAGAAGAAACTTTTTCTCCTGCTAGGTAGCTTCTGTTCTATTTGTGGAAAAAGTACTTAGCACATTAGTTTTTCCAGCTCAACAACAAACCCTTTAAAGGTCAGAACATGGGTTACTCAGTTTTGTGCCTAGTAGGTAGTATGTGCTCAATGTTTATTACCTTGAATTAGATGGTTAGCTGACGCATTCTTATCTACATGAGGTGTTGAACTAGAAGATGCTCTAGGGTTGTGTCAGAATCATCTGGAGAGCTTGTTAAAATACAAGTTCCTGGGCTGCACCATCAGTGAGCCAAACTCAGCCAGTTAGAAGGGGCCCAGGGCATTTTAACAATCACTCACCCTTCCACAAGCTAATTAGTCTATAAGTGAAACAACCACAGACCGCTCCAGCTCTGGGATTCCATGATTACATGAGTCAGAGAGCTCACATCTGAGTGTGCCCTTTGTTCCTTTCCCAACTCAACTCTTCAGCCCTTTTTAATTATGGGAGAAGGAAAAAAGACTTTGTTCTTTTGTTTCCAATGTAGGAAACAATTTTTACTGAGGACCAATTTGTTCATGGTTGAGCACAGAATTGTTTTAGTATTCAAATTAGTTCAGTGTTGATGAAGCATTTCTTGAAATTATTTCAAAGCCCACAAACTAGTTTTTCGGTTTTTTTTTTTTTTTTGGCCTAAAAACAGTCTATCAGGCATCATGTACAGTACTCACAGTTCAAAATGGTCTTTCCAGAAGCTTTAAGAATTGTTCCCTAGCTCAAAAGGCCCATGAGTACAATTCTGTGAGACTCCTGCAGCAGATCTCTGACCTACAAATCTTGCATTTCAAATCTGGTTATTTTCTTAGAATGTATTCTCTCTCCTCCAACCCAAGTTGCAATAGTGAATACATTTTTTTTTTTAAACAAATGAGGAAAAAGTTGCTTTAAGGAAGCAGTATCTAAAAAAGACATACATTAGAATAGTCCCAGGTATTAAAATAGAGATTACCTGGCCATTTCTCATGTTTTGAACTATCCAGCATCCTTTCACACCCTCCCCATCACCTCCCACCAAGCCTATGCAGCTGGACAAGGGACAAAGCATTAAAACCTCTGGAGAAAGATCTTAGACCTGTGGTCACTAAGAAGAAGAGGAAGAAGTAAATGAGGCAGGTGGTTGGGGGCTGGAAAGTTGTCTTTACCGTGGAACCTTCTACCAATCGAGAGGAAAGTTTGTTCCTATTTCCCTTCCCTGCAGAAAAGTATAGGAAAAATGAAATTGGGCATACTTCCAGTCCTCAACTGAATTGCTGGTGAACTCTAATTATCCTGGGGAATTCTGGTTGAAAATCCAACATAAATATGCTATTTCAGAAAGTGTAATTAGAAAAAAAAATCAATATATCTGCAACATTGCTTGTTAAGAATACTGCATCCCATAATAAACATTAAATATACTTTTTCCTTTAAACCTGTTAATTATCTTTGCTCTTCCATAAATATTAGAGGATGTTCTCTCTTCTGGTCCTGGTGTACTCTACTACCTACCACCAAGCTTGGGTTTCTGGAGAGACAGATAAGGGGCCCTCACAAACACATTTATCCTTAAACATGCCTTCTTCCCCAAAAGTTCTGTCCATTTTCCACCTCGAGGAGCTGGAAAGGTCCATGTTTAAGAGTTCTGACCTCTATATGGCACATGTATGACCACTTCTCACCCCATGTCCACAGCAAATTTTTCAATTTTGAAACATATCATATACACAGACTAGTGTGTACATATATATAAGATATGTATAGTTTACAGAACACTATGATCACCAGTTTATGTTACATGCCCGTTAAGAAATAGAACATCAGTGTTATCTTAGAGTTTCCTTCCAGATTATGTGCCATGTTTCACTGCTCTCAGAGAAAACCATCGGGTGACTTGTATAATAATAATTTTTCCCCTTTTTATAGTTTTATACCTATATGTACATATTTAAAAAACCCAATTTTGTATTGCCTGTTTTTGAACTTTACACAAATGAAAACATATGTATGTGTATGTATATATATGTGGATATGTGTATGTTTGTGTATATATATATATTTTTTGAGATTTGCCTCTCTTGCTCAGTATGTTTATAAAATTCTTGATGCATGAAGCTGTGGTTCATCATGGCCATTGTTTGTATACTATTTCACCATATACGTTAACCATAGTTTTTGTATCTGTTCTCATCTTGGTGGACTGTTAGGTTGTTTCATGTTTGGGCTATTACAAACCTGCTTTGATTGTCCTTCTGTGAATCTTCTGATGCCCACTATAAGAGTTTTTCTAGGATAGCTAGCTAAAGGGAGACTTGCCAGACCAGAAGATATACACATTTACTTTATGAGACAATGTCTAATTGTTTTCCAAAGTGGTTATACCAATTATACTCCTACCATCAGTATAGGAGAGTTCTACTTATTTCCATCTTTGCCAACTTTCTCTAAAGACAAACCTAGCTCCCTTAATCCTCCTCAGCACAGAGCTTGAAGACTTTATGACAAATTTCTCAAAGCTGGCATATAAGATAAAACCTGTTTGTCATCTCCAATATAGAAGGTCCCCTTCATTTATCTTTCTTAAACCTTAGAATCTGGAGAAAGCCCATAAGAAGCCGGCTCCTAACTCCCAGTCTTTGAAGCCCCACCTTGGCCTCTCTTAGCCTTCCAGAGTCAAAGGTACCCCTATGCAAGACACCTCCTCAGTCCCCAAATACATATTCTCAGGCTTAAGATCAAAACTATAAGAAAACATGTTTAACAAAAAAGAGGAAAAAATTTAAAAAATCTTTCCCATCTTCCAACCAAAATATTCTCTTATTTCTAAGGTGACTATTTCTATCAAACTCAAAATATTATCAATAAGGTAACAGGAGGAAAAAGAATATCTGGACACAAAGAGAAAAAGACTACATAAAAGCTCAAGAATTGGGCGCCTGGGTGGCTCAGTTGGTTAAGCGACTGCCTTCAGCTCAGGTCATGATCCCGGGGTCCTGGGATCGAGTCCCGCATCGGGCTCCCTGCTCTGCGGGGAGCCTGCTTCTCCCTCTCCCACTCCCCCTGCTTGTGTTCCCTCTCTCGCTGTGTCTCTCTCTGTCAAATAAATAAATAAAATCTTTAAAAAAAAAAAAGCTCAAGAATTTTATTTTCAGCACTAAAGCATCTGCAATTTTTTAGACTTATGTATCACAAAAGTTATTGAGAATTTTCTTGCTTTGCTAGTCCCCTGAAGGGGTTCTAAGGAGCAAATAAAACATGGAGAAATCCGGCTAAATTTTCCATATATATGCCAAAAAGTCCAGTCCTCAGGTCCCCCCAAAACAGAGCAACACAATCACTAACGCCCAGAAAATAGCTGCTCTTCCCTCTTTTCCGGCAAAGCAGAGAGGTTGTTCCCAGAAGAGAGCAGTCTCTGTGGTCCATTACGTAGATCTCTTACCTCTTTAAGAGTAATACATGAATTGCCTGACTAGTACCCAATTCACTTAGTGATTATTTAAAAGCACCCAGTCATGTTTTCTTTCAAACTCAATGTGTGACTCAGGAAAATCAGTTAAGCACAGTTGCCCCACTAGTAAATGGGGTGTGGGGCCAGATGATTTCTGACATTCTACTGCACTTTTACATTCTTTGATTTTTACTTTTCATATCTCCAGGTCGAGTGCTACCAGGCAGATTGACAGCCTAATATAAAGTGTGCTTTTATGTAGGTCAACGATAACTGTTCCTGAAAGCATTTGCTATAGTTGAGCTATGCAGCTGCCAATTTATGAAGCTGATGATAGATAACCAAGCAGATAGCTTAATAAAGCATGATTACTACTAATTTCTTAACTTGGCTATCAGTCTGTGCCTATTGGCTTTCCAATGGAAAAGGGTGATGGCAGGTAGTACTGGTTGGCTCCCAGCAGCCGTTTCCTCTTCTTCCTTTTGACAGACCCTCATTTGGGAGCTCTGCAATGTGCCCAGTTGGAATCATAGTAATCTCATTTTCTTTCTTGACTGCATATGGGAGTGAGCATATGACTCCATCCTGGCCAATGAAGCAGAAGATGATGACTGCTAGGTACTTCTGGAGATGGCTTCTCTCTCTGATGAGAGATAGAGGTATAAAAGTAGATGACTCTAATCTGCCACTTCTTCCTTCCTGCCTTTGGATTTTGTCCTGACAGGACATGATGATTAGGGCTGTGTTACCTATTTAGTGGGAATGAAATGCTGAAGGCAACCAAGCTGAAAGCAGGAAAGAGTTCAAAGACACTGCCAAGGAGCTCAATTATCCCTGAAACCACCAAACCCCAGATGTTTTGTTACATGAGATTAATAAATCTCTATAATTTGAGACACTTTTATATGAGTATTCTTACACAAACCACCTGAGACACACTTCTCCATACAAAGGTCTATGATGTCTAAATGACATTGCTCTGAGGACATGGATGTCTCCAGGCCTAGCTTCACAGTTGATGAAATGATTCATCCCCTGAGATGTAGATGATCTGGTCCTCTGCCACCTCCTAGGACTGGCTTTAGGCTAATTACTAAAATGGATGCATTATCATGCCATCTCTGACATTCCTCAATGCTCTCTCCTTAGCTGAGTTGTCCAGTGGGAAAATGAGGAACATCCTTAGGGTGCAAAGAAAATGCATACAACATGGAAAGAAGTCTAGCCTTGATAAATACTCCAGAATTTTACAATCAGAGAATTTAAAAATATGTTAATATCATATATACATAAGTTCTACAATTTACATTAAAATATTGTTCTGAATTTGAATAACTGTGGTAAAGATTTCTAGTGCACATTTTCTTCCAGCTCTTCTCTCATCCTGGACCTACTGAAGATGGAACTTTGTAAGGCCATTGTAGGTAGTTGGAGCCATTGAGTGGTCCTAGCCAGAGAAATACGACTGGAAAGAATGCAGAATTTCAGAACTCCTATGGACTAGTGACTACTGTAAATTTCCTATTCTTTCTAAATGGGACTGTTTATCATACCTTCCTATTTCTTCTCCATGAATGTATATTAGAAGAATGGAGATAAGATAAACTTGTCTCTTTAGTCCATAGGTCACCAGACCAAGATACACCCCTTCTGAACATGATGGAGATGATCCATATCACCTGGAGTGGTGCACTGTGCAAGAATTAAGTTCTCAGATGGGACTTCGACTTATCCTCCTAAGGAGGTGGTTGAGTGCACTCTTCATGTAGACAGAAGCATATACCAAGTATTTCATAATTAGGAAGACAAACTGCAATGGAGATGATGTGAGCTCACCCATATTCCTTCCCCCTCTCCCTTCTGAGATTAGAATTCCCAGTCACCTTGCAGTTAGGCAGGGTCATAAGCCACTTTTATCCACTGAAAGAAAAAAAGTGATATGAATCTCTTTGAGGCCAAAGTATTCTGAAGACAGTATTGCCATCCTGACACTCTTCTCATCTCCTTTGGCAAGAAATGAGATCACATTTTAAGATAGTGACCTAGAAGATAGAGGAAAGCTTCTAAATAAAGTGTCTCCTACCCTAAAATAGGTTTTTTTTAAATTTTATTTTGTTATGTTAATCACCATACATTACATCATTAGTTTTTGATGTAGTGTTCCATGATTCATTGTTTGCGTATAACACCCAGTGCTCCATTCAATATGTGCCCTCTGTAATACCCATCACCAGGTTAACCCATTCCCCCACCCCTCAAAATGGTTGAAAGACCTAAATGTGAGACAGGAGTCCATTAAAATCCTAAAGGAGAACACAGGCAGCAACCTCTTTGACCTCAGCAGCAGCAACTTCTTCCTAGAAACATCGCCAAAGGCAAGGAAAGCAAGGGCAAAAATGAACTATTGGGACTTCATCAAGATAAAAAGCTTTTGCACAGCAAAAGAAACAGTGAACAAAACCAAAAGACAACCGACAGAATGGGAGAAGATATTTGCAAATGACATATCAGATAAAGGGCTAGTATCCAAAATCTATAAAGAACTTATCAAACTCAACACCCAAAGAATAATCCAACCAAGAAATGGGCAGAAGACACGAACAGACATTTTTCCAAAGGAGACATCCAAATGGCCAACAGACACATGAAAAACTGCTCAACATTGCTCGGCAATAGGGAAATCCAAATCAAAACCTCAATGAGATACCACCTCACACCAGTCAGAATGGCTAAAATTAACAAGTCAGGAAATGACAGATGTTGGCGGGGATGCGGAGAAAGGGGAACCCTCCTACACTGTTGGTGGGAATGCAGCCACTCTGGAAAACAGTATGGAGGTTCTTCAGAAAGTTGAAAATAGAGCTACCATGTGACCCAGCAATTGCACTACTGGGTATTTACCCCAAAGATACAAATGTAGTGATCCCAAGAGGTACGTGCACCCCGATGTTTATAGCAGCAATGTCCACAATAGCCAAACTGTGGAAAGAGCCAAGATGTCCATTGACAGATGAATGGATAAAGAAGATGTGGTATATATATACAATGGAATATTATGCAGCCATCAAAAGGAATGAAATCCTGCCATTTGCAACGACGTGGATGGAGCTGGAGAGCATTATGCTGAGTGAAATAAGTCAATCAGAGAAAGATATACATCATATGATCTCACTGATATGAGGAATTCTTAATCTCAGGAAACAAACTGAGGGTTGCTGGAGTGGTGGGGGGTGGGAGGGATGGGGTGGCTGGATGATAGACACTGGGGAGGGTATGTGCTATGGTGAGTGCTGTGAATTGTGTAGGACTGTTGAATCACAGACCTGTACCTCTGAAACAAATAATACGTTACATGTTAAAAAAAAAAAAGAAGATAATAGGAAGGGAAAAATGAAGGGGCGAATCAGAGGGGGAGACAAACCATGAGAGACTATAGACTCTGAGAAACAAACTGAGGGTTCTAGAGGGGAGGGGGGCTAGGGTTATAAAAGAAAGAACAAGAACCATATGATCTTCTCAATAGATGCAGAAAAAGCATTTGACAAGGTACAGCATCCTTTCTTAATTAAAACTCTTCAGAGTATAGGGATAGAGGGTACATACCTCAATATCATAAAAACCATCTATGAAAAACCCACAGCGAATATCATTCTCAATGGGGAAAAACTGAGAACTTTCCCCCTAAGGTCAGGAACACAGCAGGGATGTCCACTATCACCACTGCTATTCAACATAGTACTAGAAAAGTCTTAGCCACAGCAATCAGACATCAAAAAGAAATAAAAGGCATCCTAATAAGCAAAGAAGAAGTCAAACTCTCACTCTTTGCAGATGATAGGATACTTTATGTGGAAAATCCAAAAGACTCCACCCCAAAACTGCTAGAACTCATACAGGAATTCAGTCAAGTGGTAGGATATAAAATCAATGCCCAGAAATCAGTGGCATTCCTATACACCACCACCAAAACAGAAGAAAGAGAAATTAAGGAGTCCATCCCATTTACAATTGCACCCAAAACCATAAGATACCTAGGAATAAATCTAACCAAAGAGGCAAAGGATCTGTACTCAGAAAACTATAAAATACGAAAGAAATTGAAGAAGACACAAAGAAATGGAAAAACGTTCCATGCTCATGGATTGGAAGAACAAATATTGTGAAGATGTCAATGCTACCTAGAGCAATCTACACATTCAATGCAAGCCCCATCAAAATACCACCCACTTTTTTCAAAGAAATGGAACAAATAATCCTAAAATTTGTATGGAACCAGAAAAGATACCGAATAGCCAGAGGAATGTTGAAAAAGAAAAGCAAAGCTGGTGGCATCACAATCCCGGACTTCCAGCTCTATTACAAAGCTGTCATCATCAAGACAGCATGGTACTGGCACAAAAACAGACACATAGGTCAATGGAACAGAATAGAGAGCCCAGAAATGGACCCTCAACTCTATGGTCAACTAATCTCCTACATTAGATTTTTAATGAGTTTGTGGTTCTAAACTACTGGGCCTTTGTTATTAAAGCAGAACTTATTATAATTATATTCTAATATAATAACATTATTGGGAAAGGAGGAGAAACAACATCTTTCCAATACTTAGGTCTCTGATGCCCTCTTCTTGGGCACTATGGCTCCTGAATGCTCAAAGACAACCCCTTATGCAACACACCAGGCCCACTTCCTTGGACAATCCCACTACATCCAGAATCTATTCCCTTTTCACTGGCCATCAAAGCTTCTTCCTCCTATCTATGGTCTTATAACCTACATAGGAAACAATTCACATTTAAGTATTACCATTACAATAGCAAGCTCAGATTTTTTTTCAAGGAAGAAAGTACTCTTAATTTTGCTTACTTGAGCCTCTGTCCTATATCTATATATAAATCAGTGCCTACAGGAATGCTTTTGCTTGGAATCTTATAAAAATGACAGTAGGATTTATTAATAACTAACACCCTGTAATTAAAGCTATTTCTAGTTAATTTATATATAGCTAGAAAACCATACAGGATATGCAGGTGTATCTGATCTCAGTCTCTACTTTTTATCTCTAAGGAATGGTGATCACCTCTAATCAGAGTAGTTAAGCAAATACTATAACCTCCTTGATATTTATCCTACTCTGCCAGAGTAGTCCTCAACATTTCACCTCATACAGTTCTCTCTGGGGCACACTAATGTTGCTTCAGAGTCCACATGACTCATACTGTACACTTGTCCTAGTTAATTTATTATCATACATGCACATAAAATTTTTTTCTTTTATGTCCTTTAAAAATTAAAGATTATCTCTTGAAGTTCAGAAGAAGAGGAGAGTTCAAAGATGTATTTTGATCAGTGGCTCAACAATTTCACCAAGAGCCCAGGTTCTTTCCTTGTCTCTCTCTCCCACTTTCTGCAATGACTTTACCCTATGCTTGTTTCCCTTTGTGGTCACCAGATGGCTGTAGCCTTTCCAGAAGCCTCATTCAGATAGGACAGTATCTAGCCCAAGGTAGAAAGAGGATGCTCACTTCCCCACATCCCTTTTTAGGAAGGGCAAACTTCCTCAGAAGGCCCACGAACACTTCTTTCCTTCAGGTCTCACCGGTCAGAATCACATCTCACATCCACTCCCAAACCAAAACTGGCACTGGGACTAAGAACTTAGAACAAAAGTTCTCAATGAGTAGGGGGTGGAGGTCTGCGGGAATCCCAGGTCATTTCACGGAATCCATGAAGTCAAAATGATTTTTGTAATAATGTTAAGATGTTACTAGCCTTTTTCACTGCATTGCCATTCACACTGGTGGTGTGAAACCAATGGCAGATAAAATTACTGTATCAGCACCAATCCAAGTAGATGCACTAGACTGTATTAGTTATTACATTCTTTACTGCCATGCACTTGCAGTAAAAAATACCATTTTACTCAAGAATGTCCTTGATAAAGCAGTAAAAATTATTAATAAATCTTGACATGTGAGCCCATATCTTTTTAATATTCTGTGTGATGGAATTGGAAGTATAGGCATGAAATACTTCTGCATCTAAAGTATATTTGTTGTCTCAAGAAAAAAATCACATGTGCAACTGTTTGAATTGCAAGCTGAACCAACCACTTTTTCAGTGGAATACTATGTTCTTCTTGAACAGCAACAATAACAAAATGACAAGCTAGAATTATTCATACTTGGGTATTTAGCAGAGATTTTCCCTGGGAATGAATGAAGTAATCCTGCCACTTGAGAGACAAAGAGGGTGAGCAGGAGGAAGGGGGGAAAAAAAACCCAAAACCACAATTAGTGATTATGTTTGTTGCCAGTCAAAAAATTTTTAAGTTTTTAGTAGGAGATTAGAATTATGGAAAATTTGTTCTGTAACCATGAGCTTGGTACCTTCCTGATACTAAAGACTTTTCTTATGAGATGTCAGGAATATGAGTGAATGTGACTGTGATTTTTTTATATATTAACATTTGAAGAAGAGCTGCATAACTCTGTGAACCCACATTCTTCGAACGACCAATGCACGATGTTGTTGAACTTATGTATGGTGAAAAGTTCCATTTAATGTGTAGGATAGGTCAGTGAGTTTTAATAGATGAAAAGTCCATTAACATGGCTTTAGTTTCATCAATTAACGTTTGAAAAACTACCACTTGTTAAGTTTTAGTATATCAGAGAGGAATATCCACAATTATGTGAAAACTTTACTTATTAAAATATTTCTCCCTTTTCCCACTGCATATATGCAGTTTTTATACTTTAATGAAAATAGTCTATTGCAACAGATTGAATGCAGAAACTAACATGAGAATCGATTGCACCAAATAGTAAAGACATTTGCAAAACTGCAAAATCACTACACCCTTGCCACTCATTTGTTTTGAGGAATATAGTCCTTTTCACTGAAAATGTTAACTTTTGTAAACATGTAGTGGGTTTATTTTAAAATATACTTATAAACATTTTAAAATATTTCTAAGTTTTAATTTCTACAATAATAAGTGTTGATAGATATAAAACACAAAAGAGAAGCTCATTGGGGTCCTCAATTCTTTGAGGGTAAAGAGTTCCTGAGACCAAGGAGTTTGAGAATCATTGGCTAAGGCTAATCAGGACCCATCATCAGATTTCATCAGATTTACTAGAAGCACATGGATTTCTGGTGTATAGGAAGTACATGGGTAAATGTAGAGTTCTGTTAGCAAAGAAAAAGGGAGCTTCTGATACAGTTATAGTGGAAACTTTCACTTCCCTCCAATATGTTCGGCAACACATTGGCTGCCATTTGAGTAATTAATAGGAATGGCTTTGTGACATGGCAGCTCTCAGTTTTCCTTATTGTCATGCTCTGCAGCTGTGTTCTCTGCCATGTTCAGTCCCTCCAGCACTGACTCTGCAGTCTGATTTGTGGAGACAAATGGAGTAAGGTGTTGGTTCCTCCCACAGCACTCATCAGGCCATGATCACAGATGGGGATTCTTGGTCTTAGTGCAGCCAGAGGGAGAAGTGTAGAAATAGGAATTGAGAAATATTAATAAACAGTTACCTTCAGGCAGTGGTACCTTTATATTTTCTTCATAGCAGGAACATAGGAGCAATAACGTGCTTGGAAAGGAGTCTATGGGACTTGTTTTGAAATTCTATTTGCTAAGCAAGCATGCAGTCGCTTTTAATCCATGATTTATATTACAGATACATAAGAATAGTAAAGCTTGATAAAGATGCTTTTATTCGCACATTACTTCAGATTTAGAAAATGGCAACTGTCCATCTCAAGTAATGAGTGACCTTGGGATGGGGCAGGTGATGGATATTTAAGAGTAGGGAAGTTAAAAGGGGACTCCCCTATTCCTAACACACTCTTGGACACTGCCTCTGCCTTGAAGAAGGTAAGGAGGAAAATCAAGGGACCACGGACTAAGGTGCAAAATCCACTGCTAAGTCAGGGATGCTAAATAAACAATACTACTCGAGAGTAACATGGGGTGAAGAATTTCTGGTCCTTTTGGTACTTGAGCAATAGATAAAAGTGTGACAGGTGACAGGATAAGAGCCTTTTGCTGAAGACTCAGCTAAAAAATATTTCCCTCTGCTTCCAAGATTCAGCACATTTAACACACTTTAAGTAGAGTCCTAGCAACTGCTGAGATGTTGATCACAGAGGTAACAGCATCCACAAGACTCTGCATGCTTGCCTGAGAAAAGGATTGAGCAATAGGATTTGGGGTAAGGGAAAGACATTGGGATGCCTGAGTCTGCCCAGGAGTTATTAGTATCAATAGAACAGTCTCTCCATGTAATTTTTGATGTATTTATTATATAATTCCATTTTTAACCTGTCTAATATAACACTGTGCTGAAGGCTCTTGTCTCAGGTCTCAAATATTCCCAGGAGTTTCCTGGGAAGTCAATGGAGAGTGGTAGGTCATCCAACAATATTTCAGTTAAATTGATTAACTGGGGAAGCTCATTATAAATCTCATGGATGGATGAACTACAACTTACTAATGTAACAGCAATTATACCTCATATAGGTGTAGCATTTAACTCTTTACAAAGCCATCTTATTCTGTCATCCTCACAGCATCTAACCTGGAATTACCTCACATTATCCTAAGAACATGCAAGATATGCTTTATCTCCCTTTGACAGATAGGAAAATTGAGGTTTAAACACACATACACTTTTAAATGATTTGCCCCAAATTCACAAGAGGAAAGAGAAGCAGAAACATAATTTGAACTCAGGTATTGCAAATTCTACATCCCAGCTGCTTACTGTTTACAGACTTGCCCTGTTACATCCAGAAATCTGAACGGAGCTTCTGAAGTCATTTCACGACATGCGTGTTCTTGTATGGAGATGCTCCCTCCCCTCCACCTTCCTCTAAGCACTTGGCTGGGCCGCCTGCTTGGCAGTGCTTATCACTCACTGTCTGTGGTGCTGGTGCTGGGTGACATGCTTTCATCTCTCCTGGAAAGTCCTTGACAGAGGATGGGGACTAGCCTCACTGATCTCTGGGGTTTTTTTCCACAGAACCCCACTCAGTGCTTAGCCCATGGTAGAAGCTTCGTAAATATACTTGTCCCTGGTTGACAAAATACTCACACTTCTGCTCTGAGTGCCGAGTGGTTCTAGGAGAAAGTCATCCTCACAACAAATCAATTATCCTGTCAAACTGCTTCTTCCAACTAAAACCAGATCTAATGCTGTAGAAACAGCTCAAATTCAACCAGGCCAGCCTGCATTCCCAGCCAACTGGGATCATCAAAGTCATTCTGGGAAGACAAAGGGATCCACTTCCTAGGTCCCCTTCAACGAAGGCTTTGGTGGCCCAAGCTACTGGGAATGCGGTCATCAGGCCATGCTCAGCTTCAGCCCCTTCAGGGATTACCATGACTGCCCTTCCTCCAGGAGCCCTCATATCTATGTCCCATCTGCTTGGGATTATAAAGGCCTGGCCATCTCAACTTAACAAGGGACAGACCCTGACGGGCCCTTCTAACTCGAGGGCTCCCTGTGGGGTCAGCAGAGCCTGTCACTGATCCAATAGGACAGTTCAACCTCACCCTCTGCCCAACCTTTCTTCCTCTCCCTTCCTCAGCTGTGGCTCTCAAGCACTCCCCTAAGAAGCACCCTGCACGTCAACTCCAGGTCAGAGTTCCCAATCCAAGACACACCTTCACTTCGTCCAGGATTTGAAACAAATTAAAGAAGGGTTCTAAAGACCCTTCCTTATTTCTGGATTCACTTTGGGGAATTACAGCCAGCCAGAGCACTGCTCCTTCTGTCTTGTACAGTGAAGACAGCTTTTCTCTGATTATATAAATAATACAGGCTCAACATAAATTTTTTTTTTTTTTTAGATTTTATTTATTTGACAGAGAGAGACACAGCGAGAGAGGGAACACAAGCAGAGGGAGGGGAGAGGGAGAAGCAGGCTTCCCGCAGAGCAGGGAGCCCGATGCGGGGCTTGATCCCAGGACCCTGGGATCATGACCTGAGCTGAAGGCAAACGCTTAACGACTGAGCCACCCAGGCGCCCCTCAACATAAATTATTTTAACAAAACAAAGATAAAATTCATTTGTTATCATGCTAATTGTCTTTAATATTTTGGTGACTATCCTTCCACTCATCTCTTTATGTATACATACAGTTTTCCAAAAATCTGGAAAATTACATAAACACAGTTTTTTTTTATAATCATGGACCCCATATATTATGCACAGATCCACAATATATATTGTACAGCCTTTTGGTTTTGCCTAGTTTTCCCTTCTCATTTTCCCCCCTTTTCTCTGCAACCCCTACACATAACACAGGTAAGTCATGTTAGTTACTGAGTACATCTCCTTATATTGACTTCTCCATGATGTTATACTTATTCACATACACATATGTACATGGAGACTACAGGTATTTTTGCCACTTTTTCAAAAATGAAATCATTTATTCTTCTGTATCTTGCTATTTTCACTTAATATATTAACGGCTACCTCTCCAAGTGGTATAGCCTCATCTTGTTGCATTATATTCCACCAAAGGAATGTACAAGTTCACTAAATATTTGAATCTGTTTTTTTTTTTATGGGTGTTTGCATTATTTCTAGATTTTACTACTCCAGTGTTGAATTAATCATCTTTATACTAGTGCTTCTATTTCTAAGAGATAGGTTCCCAGAAATGGGCTTTGGGAATACTGTGGCAAAAGATGTGTACATGTTTATATATGTGTGTGTATATATACATATAAAGTGCTATCTATAGAGATATCTATTGGTTTACTTTTCAAAAGAGATGTAATGATTCATAATTTCTCAAGCAATACCTGGGTGGGTGTATTCCTTTTCCTGATATTCCATGATTAGGTATTATCACTTTTTGTCCATCTGATGATTTAAATTGATATCTTACATTAATTTGCATTTCTCTAGACACTAGAAAGGTAGAGAAACTTTTCATATATTTATTGGCTGTTGATTTGCACATTTTGATCCTTTCTACATTTTCTATTTTTAATCTAGATCTCTACTTGAAAAGTGTTCATTAGCCTTCTCGTATTTTATTTTTAAAGATTTTATTCGAGAGAGAGAGGGAGAGAGAGTGCACATGCAGGTGTGGGGGGGGAGGGGGAGGAACAGAGGGAGATGGGGAGGGAGAGGGAAAGAATCTCAAGCAAATTCACGCTGAGCACGGAACCCCACACAGGGCTCAATCACAAGACCATGACCTAAGCCAAAACCAAGAGTTGGATGCTTAACTGGCTGAGCCAGCCAGGCGCCCTTAGCCTTCTCCTATTTTAAAATGTAAGTAGGAAGATATTTCTAAGTTGGACATGAATTATACGGATAACAGGGAGGTAGAGGCTGGGAACACTGTTCTAAGGGAGGGCTGATTAGGGGCAACTAGCAAGGAAATAAGTATCATTGTTGAGCTACCACTTTGCCCTAGGTGCTTTGCCTACACTCCTCATTTTCTCAACATCTCTGAGAAGTCAGTACTATTATCCTTCTTACACAGGAGGAAACTGAAGCTCAGAGATTTTCAGGAGCATCTCAAAGTCACTCAGCTCCTGATTCATAGCTGGAGTTTGTATTGTGAACCAGAGTCCCTGTCCTACCACCACTCCACACAGCTTCCCAGCACACTGGAAATTTTACAAGCTTTTGTTTGTACCCTCTCCACATAAGGCATCAGGTCCTGGGTGAGCTTCTCATGCTCCCTTTACAGGGTCAGGAAAGTGGGTCCCAGGGGCATGGGGTAACAGCGAGGTCAAGAGATAGTCCAATATTTTATAGGACTGGAGGGTTATGGAAAAGAATTTATCTGCTAAAAATACCTATTGCACGAAGCTGCTACCCCATCATTGAATAGTTTTGCAGGAAACTATTACATCGCCAAAGCTCTTTAGGGAGGAATAATATAGATGTTGGTATTTTAAGAATTGATTTTTCCTCAATTTGTTGTTCTCTTGTAGCTCAATGAGCTTCCTTAGGACAATTATTTTGAATTCTTTGTCAGGCAATTTGTTGATTTCCATTTCTTTAGGATCAGTTACTAGAACTTTATTAATTTCCTTCAGTAATGGCATGTTTGCCTGATTCTTCATGATCCATGTGGCCTTGCATTGGTGTCTGTGCATTGGAAGGAGCTTCTTCCTGTCTTTACAGACTTTTTTTTTTCTTTTAAAGGAGGCAAAGACCTTCTCCTGCCAGGTCTCCTTACTGATGGGATTGTCTCCAGAATATCAGTCAAGTGAGACTGGATCTAGGTCACATGGTTGCTGGTTGGCAGGCCTGTTATCAGGGGCATGAATGGCTGTCTCTTGCTGGGTCCCTACGAGATCAGGACCAACTCTGAACTGGCAGGAAAGTGGGACTGGAGGTGGGTCACAGGGCTGCTTCAGGTCCCACGGTTTCACCTATGGTGGTGTGGAGGGCTAGGCATGTGTCAAAGAATTAAATTATCTAACACCATACACAAAAATCAACAAAAATGGATTAAAGACTGAAAAGACCTGAAATCCTACAACTCCTAGAGGAAAATGTAGGGGAAAATCTCCTTGACATTGGTCTTGGTAATGATTATTTGGGTAGGACACCAGAAGCTCAGGAAGCAAAAGCAAAAACAAAACCACAGGTGGAACAACTAAAAAGTTTCTGCACAGCAAAGGAAGTAATAAAAATGAAAAGGCATAAAAACCTATAGAAGGGGAGAAGATACTTGCAAACCATATATTCAGTAATGGGTTAATATCCAAAACCTATAAGGAACTCCTACAACTCAATAGCAAAACAAAAACAACAAAAACAAAACAGAAAACCAAAAACAAAGAAAAAATTAAAAATGGACAACTGACCTAAATAGATATTTTTCCAAAGAGAACATACAAATAACCAAGAGGTATATGAAAAGATTTTCAACATCACTAATAATTAGGAAAATGCAAATCAAAACTACAGTGAGATACCACCTCACACCTGTTAGAATGGCTATTTTGAAAAAGACAAAAGATAACAAGGTGTTGGTGAGACTATAGAGAAAAGGAAACCTTTGTGCAGTGTTGGTGGGAATGTAAATTGGTATAGCCACTATGGATAACAGTATGGAGTTTCCTACAAAAATTAAAAGAGAGAGCTAACACATGATCCAGCAATCTCACTCCTTTTTTCAAAGGAAACAAAATCAGTCTCTCAAAGAGAGATCTGCATTCCCAAGTTCACTGAAGCATTATTCACAATAGCCAAGATACGTAAACAACTTCCATGTCTGTTGACAAATGAATGGATAAAGAAAATTATAGACATAGAATACTATACAGCCATAAAAAAGAAGGAAATCCTGATATTTGTGACAATATGGATGAACCTAGAGGATATTATGCTAAGTGAAACAAGCCAGACCGTGGAAAAACAAATACTGTATGATCTCACCTATATATGGAGTCTAAGAAAACTGAACACACAGAAACAGAGAAGAGTGGTCACAGGGGACTGAGGGGTAGGGGAAGTGGGAGATTTCCATCAAAGGGTAAAACTTCAAGTTATAAAATAAGTTCTGGAGACCTAATGTACAGTATGGTGAGCATAGTTAATGATGTAGTATACACACAAAATTGCTAAGTAGATCTTAAGTGTTCTAACACACACACACACACGCATACACACCGTCTGTAACTATGTGAGGTGATGGATATGTTAATTAGATTGATTGTGGTAATCATTTCACAATATATACTTATATCAAAACATCATGTTGTATACTTACAATTTTGTCAATTATACTTCAATAAACCTGGAAAAAATGAATAGATTTTCATGGGTTCAGTCTCTTTTAATCTTAAACATGTTATCCTTCTTTTTCTTTGTACCACATTGTGATCTCTTATTCCACAAACCTGACAATAGTCATAATGACTATAATTATCATAATAGCAGTGTTAACCCTCATTCTATTCATACCAGATTTTACTAACAGTGATTTTATTATAGCAGTGCTTCTAGGGGCCAGGCCCTCTCTTACTTGCTTTTCGAATCATTGCCTCATTGAAACAAAGTGTAGATAAAGTCCCATGCATTAGTCATACTAACCTAAGATAAAGGAGGACATATAAGGTGTATTTAAATTGTCCTCTTTGCTGTGCACTGGAGGCTTTAACCCCTCAAGCTTTCTGTCCCGCCTTGTGGGTCACTGTTGGATAGTCTTACTAATGGCTGGCTCCACTTGCCAAGTAAAGAGAGATGGTGACACTTGGGGGAGGGGGGGAAGCCTGCTCTAAGTAGGTTGCTTGCATACATTATATTGGAAAACCTCATGTTCTGTTTATCAGTCTCTGCACTGTGGGGAGGGCAAGAAGCGAAATGTGCCTGGCTCTGGCTCTCAGCCCTGGCATTAGGAAATTATTGTCTGGTTGCTTAGAAGTCCATCTGCTCCTGCTGGGTACTGCTGTACTTGGAGGTCTAAGCCCCGTAAGTCATACCCAGTCACTGCCAAGGACCCAGATTTACTTCGGCAGAGGTGATTAGGTTTCCATGTGGGAAACAGGCTGCAGGAATAGATGACTTCTCACAGCTTGGATTTTTTTTTTCATCTAGATGACCTAGGGCACATTGAAAAGAAAGGATGCACAATTTACCAAGAGCTACTTTTCTACAGCTCATATACTTCTACACTGCAGTGCAGTTGTAGGTCTTCACACTCTGCTCTCTGCATTAAAAAGAGAAATTAGGGCTCTTAGTGGAATGGTGAGTGGTGTGAGTCTTTCATTAATAGGTCTTCCTGAACTAGGAAACAAATGGGCAGCACTCTGAGGCTTATCGGTCATGCTGGGCACACTGGTGCCGAGGATCCTGCCCATGGGTGAACCTTGAGAGACAGGAGAAGCCAGGGAGGAACTCTGGGCTGGAGACTCTACTCAGGGAAGGTCCTGGGGAGAAGGTAAATTGGATGAGCTGTACGTGCCGACCGTGGAGACTTGACTACTGACTTCTCCAATGATTTGTCTTCTGTTGGCCACTTAGTGGCTTCATTTTTCTGGAACTGGAAAGTCATAAATATACTGTAACATGCTGTTAACCTTCCAAATCAACTGCTGAGATTCCCTCTTGATGTGGCAGTTCCATTTTTCTTGTCCTTACTCGATGCCCTTCACTGACTGCAGAAGACATCCCTTCCAAACATCCCTTATAAGCAACGCTCTCCCTTTTCTTCAGCACGGAACTCCCGCTGTATGTCAGTTCTCAGCTAGAGTATGGGCACTGAAGCAGCGACCAGCACAGGACAGCTGCAAAGCAGAGCCAAGCTCTTGCCCCCACTTCCGATGAACAATCCTGTGAGCCCCTTAGGCTCGTAAGAATGCAGGCTGTTAAGTCCTACAGAAAATACGTACTGGAAAATTAGCAGGTTCAATTAATGAAACAGTCCGGTATGTAAATGCAGAGCGGCTAGTTGCTGCTGGCAAAGTGGTGCTGAGACTGGTCCTCTAACCTGGGAGCTCTCTGGGCTCTGACACAAGGCCCCCTTCAGCTCTCCATTTCCCTATCCAGGAAAGGGGAGATATCAGGCCCTGACCCATTCCAAAGCTCCCAATAACACTCTTGGGTGTCACTCAACACACAGTTCCAACGTTTTCCTATATTCTGGTTCTCCTTCAGAGTTTCTACCATAGGTCATTGAAGATGGGACCTAGGGTTCAAAAGGGAAAGTTCTGCCTATCCAGGACCTCGCAACTCCTAGATACCTTCAAAGCACAGAGGAGGCTGGGTATAAACCTTCTCCTATGCAAAGGTGGGTAACTACTTCCTTCAGCCATCCAAACCACTAAGTAGTATTTTTACTTTGGACAAACCATTTGTACCTCTTTGACTGTTGGGAGGGAAGACCTACCTTACAAGACCATGGTGAGGATTAAATGAGATGGTGCTAGGAATGGAGGATGACAAAAGTGAATAATAAATGCTTTATAAATTGTAAAATTGTGGCACCAATATTAAGTGTCATTGTCATTATTCTTGGTAATTATTTAGTTTATGCATTAATCCAAGTTTTGATGAGTCTCCAATGTAATTAATTTTTAGAGCTATTGTTGAGTGATTCTTGGCATTCCTGGGAATATCTGAAACATAAGACAAGAGTTCTCAGCCAGGTTATTCTTAGTGAGGCACCTGGGTGGCTCAGTCAGTTAAGCGTCTGCCTTCGGCTCAGGTCATGATCCCAGGGTCCTGGGATCAAGCCCCGCATCGGGCTCCCTGCTCTGCGGGAAGCCTGCTTCTGCCTCTGCCTGCCGCTCCCCCTGCTTGTGTTCCCTCTCTCGCTGTGTCTCTGTGAAATAAATAAAATCTTTTAAAAAAAAATTAGTAGTTTGAAACCATTGTGTTGGCTCAAACATGAAGTGGGTAGATGGCTTATAGACATTAAATTCCTGGCTAGTCTCAGTCTGAAAAGCTGAGAATGAAAAACATGTCCCTTATACAAAATCCTTGTAGGGTCATTGTTTTCTCAAATATCTGTACAATTTCTTAAGGGTGTCTTGCTTCAATTTTCAGCTTATAAGCATTTTCTAGAACTCTATTAAACATGCTGAATATTGGATACAGACAGAAATTAATTCTCTTGGAGCTGGGCTTCCAGAAAAAGCTACTTCTCCTCCTGTGCCCACTTCTACCCAATTCCTGCACCTGTGTCACTCTTCAGTTAGCAGCTTTACTCCCCTTCCTCCATGGAAGCACTGTCGACACTTACTGCTCATCCAATTTACCCTCTCCCCAAGACCTTCCTTGAATTTGCCAGGGAGACGGAAATTATTCCTTGTTTGAATTTTTGCAATTATTTTTCATTTTTTGTATCATGTATTCCGCTTCAATAGAGCATCACTTTTCCCCAGCTGGTATTCGGCCCTCAGTGACCACTGAATTCCCACACCCCTTTGTTGTAATCATGTTGCAGAATTAACAGCAGCAACATACCAAGTTGGAACCATAACCGGAAGAAGTTAAGGCAGCTTCCCAAAATAGATGGGTTAGTCCCCAAAAGTTATATATTTGAAGAATCTGACTCATGAACTATGTGATCTACATAAGCAGAAATATTTCCTAAGAGAAATTACCATACCACAGTTTTATTTTTCTGAGACACAAAGCATGAGAAATAATGGAATTTAATACAATATAATGCAAAGAATAGACCATTACTCATGGGAAACAGCACATTGCTTAGCAACTGACAAGAATTACTAGGGAACTTCCTGCAACAGCAATCTACATGAGCAATAACTAAAGAATATGGCTCTGTCTTTCTCTCACCAGATGGCCCATATATACTACTGCAGTTACCTAGCAGAATTCAGAATCACAGAAGGTCATGTAATACAAGCCATCACCAGTGTTTCTCAGACTTTGGTCTGCATAAGAATTACTGAAAGAGCTTTTTAAAATTTAGATCCCCACACCACAGTCTCAGAGATGCTAGGCAAGTGGAAATTCAGGTAGAGACCAAAAAAAAAAAAAAAAAACCCCACAAAAAACAGCTGCATGTTTAATGTGCACCCCAGGGAGTTCTGATACAGTTACTCCACACTCAAAATAACAGATACGTACTTCTGAATTTTAATTTTTCATCTGCAGTGTATCTGTATGCCCAAGGTCAAAAACCCACTTATCAATAGAGCCAGGACAAGGAATAATTAATCATAATCATCATCAGTTAAATGCTTTATGGGAGACTAGAAACAAATCCCTGCCTCCCATTCAAAAGAGTCCCACCATTTACCTCTTACTTCCTTACATGCCTTTCTCATCATGCAGGCATCTTTAAAGCATTCAGCGAGCATCTACTATGGTCAAGACACCAAGAGTAAAATGTTCAAAGACAGAGACCTAGTCACTTCCCTCATGGAGCTTATAGTGTAGCAAATAACTGTTTATAGATATAAGGAAGGATATAGAATAAAAACAAGGAAAGAAATGATTTGATTACAAAGATTCTTAAGAATCCACTCAAAATTTATGGAGTTAATGTGACAAGAATGAAAAGAGGCATTTCAATATAATAACGTCTCCATTTTTTCTTTATTCCACAAGTATTTATTGAGTATTATATGCTAAGAATTATGCTAGGCATCAGGGATACAGCAGAAAATATGAAAGACAACATCTCTGAATTCTGGAGGGGTAATTTCTAGTGGGATGAGAAACAGATAACAGTTAAACCACACAATTAAACAATATAACTACACTTGAAGAAAAGTGCTCCAAAGCAAATAGATTGGGCAATGCCACAGATTAAGAAGAAGAAGGGGCAGAAGGTAGTGTCAGTAGGATGGCCAGAGGAAAAGCCTCTTTGGGGAAATAACCTTTTATCTGACACCTAAAACCAAATAGGGACCAACTATGTATGCAAAGAGCTAATAAAAGGAGTGTTCCAGGTAGAGGGAACAGTAAGTACAAAAGCCCCGATAGAGGAGTAAGCTCATCACCTTAAAGGAATAGAAGGAAGAACAATTGGATATTTGAATAGAAGGTAAAGAGTGACAAGTAAAGTGGTATAACATGAAGTCCAGGATGTGGTCAGGAGCCAGAGGCTTTGGGATTTCGTAGGCCACAATACGAAAATTGAACTTCACACCAAGTGCAGTGGTTGGCCATGAAAAACAGAGAGATTACTCAATTTGCATTTTTAGGGCTCACTGGATAAGCTGTGAAGAATGAATTAAAGGAGAGGATGGACATAAGGAGGAAAATAAGAGACTACTACTTACTGTTCACGATGTTTCATGCTCAAACATTAAGGAAGGACATTCACCAGGAACAAGGAAGAGAGGGGGAGTGTACATCAAGACATAAATTGCCATCTTAAGTAGATTTGACTGTGTGCACAAATCCTCTTGGTGTTCAAAATGAAGCACAGACTGTCCAGTCTGGCATCCAAGACCATCCACCCCATGGTCCAGGCCCCACCATCGGATTTATCCTGCCCTTCTGTGTACCAACCAGATTAGACTCCTGTTCTCCAACTATCGTTTCTATGTCCAGCACCATGCTAATTCCTTTCCATCTTGAAACTCTTTCATCTAAATGTGGCCTTACAAATGTTTCTTCCTCTACAAAACCTTTTCTATCAGATACAATCTCTTTTTCTTGGAAAAAGATATTTAAATTCACACAGTTACGCCCAGCGTTATTGCCGTTTATTTTTGTATCTTTCCTTCCCTAAGAGACTGTGAGCTGCTTAGGGAAGAAACGGAGTCTCACTCAGCTTTTATTATCCATGATGCTTTGCACAGGACTTCAGAATGGAGGAGTTCTATCACCTGAACTTGATTAACTCTGGAGCTTCCTTCCTCTCTCTCACCCACTGCCTGAACACATGCTGTTCCAGCTTGCAGTCCTATGGAAAAGACTACGCTCTGTTATAGCCTGGCCCTGCATTCTTATTCTGTCATATGCACGGTATGCTTTTCCGCCTCTTGTATGCCCAGCAAATGCCTCCTCATCTCTCAAGACTTAGCCAAGGGTCAATCTCTTTATGAAGTATTTAATGACACCCTCACCCTCTCTTTAAGAAGAACTGGCACCTCCCTGTTGGAGGTTCTCCTCCATGCCATCTAAACTTATAACACTCTGTACATATTAACATAAAATGTATAATATCTTGCAGGGCATTGCTAACGTATGAGAATAGGTAAATGTAAGCCGATGATAACGTTAAGCTGATGATAAAAAGAAAAAAGCACAAGAGAAAAAACTACAATAGACAAGAAATGCCATTTTTTTTATAAGGTAGAAATCCCTGAGTTAGAAAAGCAGAGAAACTGGAGTCCCCAAATGGCTGGATCCCCAGCTAAACCTTCTACAGCGAAGTTCACCAGTTCAAAAGCGCTGCATGCACAAAACACACCAGCTTTGTGTGTGTACCTCACTCTTAAACGTACACATATTCATAGACTATATGTTAGTAAAAAGCCTCTACTGAAGAGAAAGGGAATTCAGAAGCTACAGAGATAAATAGAAGGAGAGATTCCTTTAAAACTGTAATTAGTTTCTCCAGAGAGGAAAAAATGCTAGAAGAAGGAACATTCATATCATTTCAAAAATAGCTCTTAAAAATTAAAAACATGTGAAAGCAGGAATACACACACGTACACGCATGTTGGAAAATATAGTTGGGAAGATCTCAAAGATCTCCCTCATGAAGACCAAAATAATCAAGAGATTAAAAAAGATATTTATAAAGGGGTGCCTGGATGGCTCAGTCAGTTGAGCCTCAGACTCTTGGTTTCAGTTCAGGTCATGATCTCAGAGTCGTGGGATTGAGCCCCATGCCAGGCTCTGCACTGGCTGTGCATGAAGCCTGCGTGGGATTCTCTCTTCCCCTCTACACTTTGCCCCTTCCCTCCTGCTCGTGCCTACTCTCTCTCTCTCCTTCTCTCTCTCAAAAAAAAAATAAATAAAAATTTAAAAAGAAAATTAGAAAACTAATCTGGGTAATTCAAATACCAGAAAGTATAGGAAAAAATGGAGAGGGGAGCAATATTAAGAAGTAAAATATATGTTTCTATAAGGATAGTATCCATTGAAGCCTCTCACAAATGAACATAATTGTCAAATTCCAGAGTTTTGGGTTTAAAGAGACAATCTGAGAAGGTCCCAGGGAAAAAAATAGAGAGATCATTTATAAATAATCAGAAATAATATCATCAGATTTATCTGGAATACTGGAAACCAGGGAACAATGGAGTCATGTCTTCAAAATGTCTAGGGAAAATTATTTTCAGCCTGGAATTCCATCCTCAATGAAACCATGATGTATGTTTAACGGTAGGACAAAGACATGTTCAAAGATGCTAGGTCAGAAAGCTACTAGAGGATGTGCTCCTTCAAAACAAAGGGTATTCTATCAGGAAAAAAAAGGGATCTAACCCAACCAGGGGGGAAAAGAGAGAGAGAGAGAAGTGTAAGATATTTCTAGAATTTTCCAGAGCGGGGGGAGAGAAAGAAGTGAAAAATATTTCTGGGGGGAATTTCTGGGATGAAAACTGCACAGCAGCCTTAAAATAAAGAATCTCAGACTAGCCAGGACAAGATTGCTCTCAAAGGAGAAAACAATGTAACTGATCAAGATTACCTAGTGCATCTGATCACAGTGAAAAGTTTCCAACGCCGTCAGAGAATATCGTGATAAGCACACAGAAAACAAAACGAAAACAATGCAATTATTAACTCTAGAAAGGAGGCAAGAAAGAAAACATGATCACAATATATTAGGTGATGCACATAGAAATATTTTTATGGCCCTGATGCTGTAAACACTAAATGCTGATATAACCAAATTCTGATATAATTATATTGCGTGAAGAGGGGGAGGGAAGCACATTGGAGGTGGTTGTCAAATGAGGGTTATGTACTACATTTCTCTACATCAAGAGGTAATCTAGAAATTTTTTTGTTTCAAAATTCAAGAACTATCACTATAAACATGTCAACGACATAGAAATAGCTTAAAAATCAGCTATAAAAAAATGAAAGAGGTTGCCTCTGGGGAACAGAAAAGGAGAAAAGACAGGTAGGAGAAAGAAAGGAATAGCAGTGTGTTTTATTACTCTTGCCAAAAAATTTAAAATGACTTTTGATGTATGAACTACTGAGACAATTCTTCTTCCACTCTCCTCTATATAAGAGGGCAACAACATAGAGAACAATATGTTTCACTATCTGAAGAACAATACACTTTGCAAAATGATGATCTGTCTATAAATAACCCAGAAACATAATAATTTTGAAGGTGTTTGAGCAGTTTTTATATAGTATAGAGCCAGAAAGTCCTTTCTGAGTACATGAAATCTGCCTTATTCAAAATCTCCAAAATATTTGTGCTATTTATATAGACCACAAAATATGATTAGCCAAAATGGGTTAATTCATTCAGTCATTCTTTTACTGAATGGCCATTAAGTATCAGGCACACCAATGTTGATCTTAAAAACAACAGGAAACAAGCAGAGTACTGATAGGATCAGATTTGCATTTTAGAAGATCCTGGGCTGTTCTATGGGCTGGACTGAACTACAGTTAATAACACCATATTGAATCCTGGCAATTTGCTGAGAGATTTCAGGTGCTCTCATCATACACACACATACAGTAACTACCGCAGAAAATGTGCTATTTAGCTTGACTGTGGTAATCATTTCACTCTGTATATCAAATCATGTTGTATATCTTAAATATATATAATTTTTATTAAGAATAAATTTTAAAAAATAGGTAGTGAAGACTGGAAGGCTCCACAATGGTCCAATTAAAAGCTGACGGACAAAACCAGGGTGGTGACAATGGAGATGAAGAGAAATGTATTCATTTGAGATAGATTTTGGAGGTGATATCAATATTTTTTTTGGTGACTAATTGGATTTCAGGGTTGACAGAGGAAGGTATTGAGGATAATTTCCAATTTGGGGCAACTGAGCAACCAGGTGCTTGGTGGTGCCAGTAATTGGGATGGGCGAATTATATTACTCAACCATATAATGATCTTATTTATGCCTCTTCCTTAGAACCACTGGGTTTTCAGTCAGCTGAAATCTATGAATGAGGCATTTAGGAACTTCAAAGAACATCAAGGCTCACTTCTTGATATTTTGGGTTTAGGCCCTAAAGGAAAGGCTCTCTATTCTTCTGCTCAAACAGCCCTTGAGTAACTGAAGTTACTTTGGGGTCAGGATTTTTTGTACTGAAACTAAAAGCTGTCCTTTTAGTTTCATTGCTCTCTTAGGACTTTAGTAGGGTATTCTATGTCTGTCTAATTGTGTCCCTCCTGGGTTGGCTGAGTGCCTGACTCTGCTTCCTAACCCCAGAAAATGCAGCCGCAGCTCTGGTGGCACCAAAGCAAACCCAGAGCTCACTCCTCTGAGTGGCATGAAAAGTGCATATATTTCCTTTGAAGCCTTATTAAGAAATAATATGTTCTATGGTCAGGAAGATGTGGAATATATAATCTGTATGCACGGTGGAAAGGATTCAAACAGAGCGACAGGACGCCACAAGATTGAAGATGCAGATGTACCTGCTTTACCACTTGGGGACTGTTTAACCAGCCAGAGAAGAACTGAGTATTTTAATCATCTTCAATTGTGCTAATTCTGTGAGGCAAATACTTCCAGGTGAAACTCAACTTGAATCCAGTTTTCAACGACAGATTCTATTGTGAAGAGGCAGATAATCAAACTGATAGAGAAGAGACAAGAGGGGTTGGATAGGAGCCACATGGGATGAGGAGCTCGTGCACTCTTCTGATCCAAACCAACCAGCCTCTGAGAGTCTGCCCAGAAAACAACTGGAGAAAATATCAGACAAGTAACTAGATATGCTATTCTTGGGCTCAAAACAATCAAGTATGCTTTGAAACTGTTGGGGAAAGCATCTTTTACCTCTCCTCTATCAGTAAAATAAAACCATTAGCTTCCTAAAGGATACATTAATGTGTCAACGCCAAGCCAGAAATCCAGATTCAGACTCAAGATGGCCTCATTCTTTCCACTACAAGTGTTAAATAGCCATTGACACACTAGCTCCATTTCACGGTCTCCATTGTACTTGCCTGGACTAAGCTAAGGAACTTACTAGTATTTCTCTTCTCAACTTCCTGTAAATAAGACTTTTTTTTCTCAGCTTGTGTGAAGATGTGTATGTGTTTCTCAATGGACTTGTATGACAAAAAGCCTTCCAGGGACTTCCAAAGGGGCAAGAGAAAATGAAATCAAAAAATATTTCCCTTATGAGGAAAGGTTTCTGATGTTGAATAAGTTAGAGCATTAATAAAGAGAAATAAAGGAATATTCCAGTCATGAGGAAAAATCTCATGTGGGGGTTCTTGGCAATATTCATATTTATATTGAGCATAGTTTAACAAGAAAGCAGAACATAAATACTACTGAAACCTCAAACTTCTCACACATTTTCTTATTTTCTGAATTTTTTTTTAAAGATTTTATTTATTTATTTGACAGAGAGATAGAGAACACAAGTAGGCAGAGGGAGAGGGAGAAGCAGGCTCCCCGCAGAGCAGGGGGCCCGATGCGGGACTTGATCCCAGGACCCTGGGATCATGACCTGAGCCGAAGACAGACGCTTAACCGACTGAGCCACCCAGGCGCCCCTTATTTGCTGAATTTTTTAAAATATGAGAATGTGCAAGCTCCTATTATAGTTGATTCTTTAGGAACCATGAATAACTAAATAAGGAGCAAGTATAATCTATGAGTTAAATAAACACGTGCATGCACTCTCTCTACATAATGCCCACAAAATACTCTAAATATCTTGCTAAAGTCATTTAAATTCTAGTCTTCAAATCAGACATTAAAAAAATAGATTAAGCATACCTTAACTTCATAAACATTTTCTTAGCATTGTTCATGCTTCATCTGTAAGTATATCCTCAGCAGTCTACAGGCATATCTCACAGAAAGCTCATTTTTATTTCAATTCTTAAGGAATTACAAAAAAACTTCCTTTCAGACTTTCAAAAATATGGCATTTGGTTGTGCCAAGTATATCCCCACCCATGACAAGAAACATGCCTGAACTTTGAGCTTTCTATGAAATGGGCCCTTTAAACAAGCAGTTTCTTTCAAAATAGATTTGTCAAAGTTTCTCACTCTTTTGGATCACAGGTCAATGTTCATTAGAGACCTATTGGAACCCCACTGTGATAAGGCAGCATATTCTCCTTTCAATAGTGCTCCAGGACCTGTGTTGATGAGCATTGGGTTTGTAGGTCTTCCAAGGATACTTTGGTATCAATATTTGGAAAACAGCAATTCTTCAGAGCCAGTCATCCTTCTAACATATGTAAGAGCTGCATGGGTATCTTTTCTGGACTACTTTGCTTGCACTCATAAGTTCTTCAGTCTGCCACAAGTTGGGACTTACATCAGGCAAATTATGCAGTATAAGAAAATTACCTTTCTCTCTCCACTCTCTTTCACTGTCTACATCTCTGTTCTGGGGCTTACTCCAGGAAACACCAGTACCCCTGGGCTGGTTTGGGCTGCCCAGAACTTGTCCCAGACTCTGATTGTCTCCTTGAATCATATAATCCGTATTCCTCAGGAGAAAGATACAAATCAGGATCTATACAAACCAATCTGACCAATGACTATGTTCTATTAATGATTGGTAGTGGAATAATAGGTCCTATTAACACCAGGGCATTTCCCCAAACCCCGAAATGAGTCCATTCTGTCGGCTACTATTCTGTTCATCATATCAAAGAATAGCACACATCACCATTCCTCCCACCCTGCGTCCATGGCAGACAAATATAATTGATGGACTATATTCACTAAGGAGTAGACAAAGGCTCAAACCCCTTTGCAGAACCCTACTTCACACAGCCAGGGCTAATTTATGTTCATTATCTATTGCTGCATTCAAATTACCTTAAAGTGTTGTGACCTAAGTCCACAAATATTATCTCACAATTTCTATGGATCAGGAATACAGGTTTGGCTTAGCTGGGTTCCTCTGGTTCAAGATCAAAGTTCAACTGAGTTAAGATCTGTTCCTAACTCATTATTTAGCAGACCACCTTAGGTCTTTGTTGACCGTTGGACAGAGGTCTTTGCCACATGGTCCTCTTCACAGGAGAGCTCATGACATGGTTCTCAACATCTTGTAGAGCTAGTAAACAAAAGGGAAGGGAGAGCGAGAGAGAGGAAACCACAGACTCATTATGACCTAGTCTCAGAAGTGACATTCTATCACTATTGCTGTATTTTATTGGTTAGAAGTGAGTCACTGCATCCTGTTTGCATGCAGGGGGAAGGGATTACACTAAGACATGAAAACCAAGAGGTAGGGGGCTATCTTAGGGATGGCCTACCTCACTATCAATTTATCAGACTGGACATGCAACATGGACCTTACTCTACAAATTACTGTTAAATAATTTCAACTGAAGAAATGAAAATTTGAATTTAGTAAATGATCAAGATCTAACATGAAAGTCTTTCTTGAGCTATTGTGGTCTTTTGTGTTTTTTTGTTTTGTTTTGTTTTTGAGAGAGAGTGCGCGAACGGGGCAGAAGGAGAGGGAGAGAGAAAGACTCTTAAGCAGGCTCCATGCCCAGTGTGGAGTCCGACATGGGGCTTGCCTGAGATCACGATCTGAGCTGAAACCAAGAGTCAGATACTTAACTGACTGAGCCACCCAGGCACCCCTTGAAGCTATTGTTTTCAATGGACACATTTCTTTGGCTTCTCTTAAAAATGAACTACCTAATTTTGGAAAATAGTGATTTCCTTCAGAATTCCAAAAAAGCAATACTAGGTCTGCAATGAGATGTCCCCCTGTAGATAATATTTATAGTTTTTTATTTAAAAGTGTAATGAATGATTTAGAAAGATTATAAAACCTAGACAAGTATAAGAAAAATAAATTTACCTAGGATTCCACCTTTCATAAATAAACACAACAGTTTAGCTCCCCCCCCCCCCAATTAGCACATATATGTGTTTATATTCTACATTTTAAAATTTCACACTTGGTTGTGAACGTTTTAGCACTTCCCCAAAGGAAAACAAAACTGGAAGTGTTACTTTGTCAAGTACGCGTCAGGATGGCTCATTCACTTGCAGGCATATGGACATAGACATTAAGGGAATAGCTGTAAAAACCACTTGGGTCATAGCATAGTGTGGGCCTGTGGTGACTTTTTTATGCCTTGCAAAATCTCTCACTGCCACGATAATGGTTTAGCAATAAAAGAAACCCCAAGAGAGGAAGGCATAATATATTTTCTCTGCTGAACTGGATTGAATGGTTATGACAATAGTTAAGAGCCTTTTTAAGGAAGCAGATACAAGTCAATTTTTATGTCTATTACTTTTTAGTATACTTTTTTCCTATTCTGTTTACCATGTTTCACTAAGATTATTCCCACTATTGATTCTACCCATCTGAATCTTCTTGGCCCTTCGTAGTGTTTTAGGTTTGGGTTTACTAGCAAAGTCTAAGAAGACCATTTAATTCCTATAAGATATCTTTAAAGCATATTTTAATAACAATGTTAGAGCTAAAATATGTACCTCATTAGGCCATTGGGAGGACAGAGTAGGATAATGTTAATGAAGGGCCAGTACATAGCCGGCATACAATAGTGCTAACAATTTGGGAAGGAGAGCTAGAGCCAGTCAGCTTCTCTGAACTGGACTTCGTTTAGAAATTAATGCGTATGGGAGAAGACATTTGCAAATGACATAGCAGATAAAGGGCTAGTATCCAAATTCTATAAAAAACTTACCAAACTCAACACCCAAAAATTAAAAATCCAGTCAAGAAATGGATAGAAGACATGAACAGACATTCCTCCAAAGAAAACATACAGATAGCTAACAGAAACATGAAAAAATGCTCAACATCACTCATCATCAGGGAAATACAAATCAAAACCACAATGAGATACTACCTCACACCTGTCAGAATGGCTAAAATTAACAACCCTGGAAACAACAGGTGTTGGTGAGGATGCAAAGAAAGGGGAACCCTCTTACACCGTCGGTGGGAATGCAAGGAGGTTCCTCAAAAAGTTAAAAATATAACTACCCTATGACCCAGCAACTGCACTACTAGGTAATTATCCAAAGGATATAAACATGGTGATTCAAAGGGGCACATGCACCCCAGTGTTTGTAACAGCACCATCTACGATAGCCAAAAATATAGAAAGAACCCAAATGTACACTGACTGATGAACGGACAAAGAAGATGTGGTATGTGAGTGAGTGTGTGTGTGTGTGTGTGTGTGTGTATATGTGTAATGGAGTATTACCCAGCCATCAAAAAGAATGAAATCTTGCCATTCACAATGACATGGATGGAACTGGTGTGTATTATGCTAAGCAAAATAAGTCAGTCAGAGAAAGACAAATACCATATGATTTCACTCATTTGTGGAATTTAAGAAACAAAACAGATGAACATAGGGAAATGGAAGGAAAAATAAGATAGAAACAGAGGGAGGCAAACCACAAGAGACTCTTAACAATAGGGAACTGAGGGTTGCTGAATGGGAGGTGGGGGGATGGGCTAAATGGGTGATGGACATTAAGGAGGGCAGTTATTGTATGAGTACTGGGTGTTGTATGCAAGTGATGAACCACTAAATTCTACCCTTCTAAATTCTATAGTGTAATACTACACTATAGGTTAACTAACTAGAGTTTAAATAAAAGCTTGAAAGGAAAAACAAAGAAGTTAATGCATCTGTACAGTGATACAAAAGAGAGGACTCTGAAAAAGCTTTAACTCCCAGGTGAGCTGTAAAGAGGCCAAAATAAATGAAAGAAGGCAAAGTATCTTTTTTTGAATTCTGTTTGGTATCCATTTACTCCTTTAATGGTTCATAGGATATTTTAAGAAATTTCGGAAATTGAATAAGACTTGTTGCAGTCATCTGAACTCTGACCTGGGAAATTCCTTCAGACTCCTGTTTCCTCCTTGTGCATCTCTCCTCCATCTTGTTTCCCTTTTGGATTCAACCTTACTCAATCTGTTATTGTGGCAAAGATGGCTAACTATCAATCAAAGATTCAAGCTCTCCTTCTGCATGTTGGGCCTTGGCTAGGAGAAGACGGTCTAGCCCGTGACTATTTCCCAGCTCCCTGCAGAAACCTATAACTAGTTCTTTCCAATGGAACATGCGGAGAACTGGTGTGTGTCACCACCAGAATGGGACAGTTCTCTTTCCCCATGTACTGACTGAAAGAAAAGGGAAAGTCAAAACAGAGGATAGAATTAGCCTGGTCCCTGAGTAATTACATGGAAGGCCACCTGTGAAACACAGACACTGGGATGTTAAATGAGTGAGAAATAAACTTTATATTGCTTTAAGGCCCTGCAATTTGGGAGCTTGTTTGTTATATACCAGCTAGCATTCTAAATAATTGTGACCCAGTTCCGGACTATCTCACTACTGACCAGGGAACTCCACAGAACTCTATCTCAGCCTATTACTATTCAGCTGCACATATACCATCTGTGGGTGCTTAGGACTGTACCCAATCACCTAGCTAGGGTGCCAACCTACCTAACAAACCCATCTACTCCTCTAGACCTCAAACACCCATGAAGAGAGGACATAATGTAGTTGCAAACAGCTAGCTCTGGCCTCTTTGTCTCCTTGAAATTTCATTGTCTTGTCTCCAAGTTCAATGAGAGAAACCCTGCCATAACATAACAACTAATGGATTTTCAAAACTGAGGCACAATTTAATGGATACAAGATACAGCAAAGCTAATTGTGGCATCAGATAGCATTTAAGACATACTTCAATCGATAAGGCAGAAGACAAGGCAGGGGTGAAAAGTCCAAATTAATTACCAAGCACCAGTAGTTTAGGCATCCGCTATAAAGAATCTGGAGCCAGTATCCATTGATTTCAGTTTCCAGGCACTGGCTGACATTCTGGGATACAGTTGAGACCCAAATAACAAATACACCGCACAACAAACAGTCTGCTGTGAAGGAAGGTGGATCTCAAGTGTCTCCTAGATAGAAGGCAACTGTTAATTCCACTCTATCCATGCAATGCTGATTGACTCTCTCTAGAGTTCTACTATCCAGCAGTTCGCCCCCAGGGCTGCTGAGACAGTCCATTTGAAGAACATATCCACAGCTGTGTTATTGTATCTGCTACAAAAGGCCAGCAAAATTGGCTGCAGGCGTTCCCCCAGTCCCCCAAGACCTCTGGGGGTCCACACGCAAATGAATGTGATTTTTCTACCAAAACCAACTTCAAATGGAATATGGACTAAAAATGAGGCAAAAGGCATTTAATTTAGGACACATGGAAGACATCAAGGTAATTACAAAGTAAATTAGGTAAATAATTTTAGGAAAGTTGCCATGTCTATCCTTAATTTTATTAGTTTAAATTGTTCAAGATTAAAGCCCATTTGGCTTTTTATGTGTTTGGATCAATAACAAAGCATCTTTCTACTGTCCTTTCTTATGGCAAATGTAACTCATGGAGCATGCAAACCCTATTTATGTAATTTCAGTGGATACTGGCTCTTTTTGTAGCTTTTCAACAAAATACTCTTTTACTACTTCTAAGACCCAAGTCACCAAAGTACAGTTAAGTTGTTTGGATTCTGGCAAGTCACTACAGAAGCACCAATCTTGCACTAGAATAGCAGCAGAGAAAGGATGCTATCAGAATTGAGCCAGGGCCAGTAGAGAGCATATTTGTTTCCTCCCTCCCTTCTCTATTCCTCTCCTCTCAGGAATGGTAAATGACAAATACATTTCTTATAGGGGAGAAAAAAATGTGGTAACTCTGATGGAGATAATAAAGTCATAAAGTCCATGTGACTCCTAAGGAAGCCACAAATAGAAGCTCCAATTATATCTAATTACAAATTATCCAATCAATTAAACCATAAGGACTGTGTACACCCCAGCGAGAATGAAAAATAATCATTCTGGGACATTTTTACTAAAAACACATGCACCTGAAGTAATGAGGCAATCAGCCACGTTTTGGTCCCTTGCAAGAATACACATACTGTCTCAATTCTCCAGCTCCATTTACACACATGAAACAGAGCCCTACATGACACGTGCACAGAATGTGATTTATACCATAGTATTGGCCCACTTGGACTTCAGGACTTGATCCACCTAGTGGTGGAACTGAAGACTCCGAGCTTTGTCAAGGTTAAGAAAAAGGCTTTGGTGATGGTCACTCTATTACCCCCGAGCTAGATAAACCTACTCTTTCACCAACTAGTTCACATAACATTTACTACCTCAAGTAATAATGAATTTCTATATTCTAAGGTGTTAGTAATGAAACAGGCCTGGTAGAAGGGGAGAGAGTGAAATAAAGAAGGTAATTAAAATGTTGAAAACATCTCTGTGCCAAATCCTGGGAAGGAGCTTCACATACACGGCTGTATTTCGTCCTTACAGTATCACCACGTGGTAGGAACGATACTTCTTGTTTTATAGATAAAAACTGACGCTTCAGGGGGCTAAATGGTTCGCCTCAAAACACACACCTAATGAGTGTTGGGGCTGGAATTATAATTTCTCTGTTTGCTTCTAAAGCCTTTGTCCATACCTCTACATCCTCCTGCCTCTCGATTTCTCTGCACTACTCTCCTTATTGGTGAAGCTGCAGACTTAAGCTGCTAGTATGGGCTCAAAGGAAATAAATTTGACTATGTTCCTACAAAGCATAGCAAGATCTAGGCAAAAGTCTGGTGCAAATCATTCTAATTTACGACAGATTAAAAATTATATATAAAATCATCATTATGCCAAATTTTCCTTTTAGACTGTCTGTCAAACTGAATATATCTCAGAAAATAAAGACGGCAATAACACTTGGTGACTAATTCTCAAGATGGTCAATGGGTGACTATAAATCAAAGAAATAAGACATAACAAAAAAGAAAAATAACTTTTAGATGCTGTCAGTGCTTTCTGAAAGATTCTCAGTGTTGCCTTGATGTAGGGTGGCCTTTTCTATTGGTGAAAAGTATAAGAGAAGATCACCTAACTGAGGACTTGGCAAAGCAAAAAGGAAAAATATCGGAGTCAAACTTTTTCCAAACTGTAGCTTTCAGTCAGTAGGCTAGACAGCTTTTGAGATAGTTTAGGCCAGGGATTGGCAAACTTTTCCTGTAAAGGGCCTGGTAGTAAATATTTAGGATTTGTAGTCCATATGGTTTCTATTGCAACTATTCAGGTCTAATGTTATAGCATGAGAGCATAGACAATACATAAACACATATGAGTGGCTGTGTTCCAATAAAACTATCTACAAAATGTATGTGGTGGGCCAGATTTGGCCCACAGGTTGTTGTTTGCCAACCTTTGTTTTAGGCTAAAAGTTTTGCTCAGGTTGGGAGTGGAGGAGGTTCCTTGAGCTATTGTCATTTACAAGACAATGGGATCTTGAGGAGGGGGCGGAAAAAAGTTAACGGAAGGAAGGCCTTAGCGTTGTCTTGCCGCCAAAGCCAACAGGAAGGCTGATCTCTTCAGAGAAGCTGAAAGGAACTATATAACTCTTGTCAAGAGGTAAGCCCTTTAACTTCAGGAATTTCCTCATTAGCAAGATGTAAGGCTGATGTAGATCAAAGAGTTTGAGAGTACTTTCTTCAAATGAAGTCTTTTAGAGTCCCAATATGTAAAACAAGTTAATCCACTGACACTCTGGTTAAAGCTGGAATGAGAGCCTCACCTCACAAAACTGATCTCCGGTGAACTAAAATGCCCACATCTCTTTCCCCCAAATCTGAACTTCGAGTGTAGGTTGAAAGCCACTATAGTAGACAAACATGAAGGCTCTAATTCTGACATTCTGTGATTTTGTGATTTAATTTCTCTTTATTCCTGCTCTTAAGGTATATCTACATAACACTACCAATATTCCTGTTTTAAGATGCCATTTTTTGTGGCATCTTCCAAGTAAACAAACATCAATCCCTAGATCTCTAAAAGAGCAACAAAGTTGCTTTGATTTAACATAGTGTTACTGTTTCTTTCTCTACAAAAAAATGGATTACTCACATTTGTTCAGCTATTCAAAAATTCACCTAAAAGATTTTAAGTAACACAATCCAGTGGGGCTGGTCTTAGTGTCCATGTGTACTGACCTGATTTCAGATTTATCCCAATTTCAGTCTTGTCCTGATTTCAGATTTATCCCAATTTCAGTCTTGTCCTCCTCTGCTCAGGCTGCCATAACAAAACACCATAGATTGGGTGGCTTCACTGAGAGAGATTTATTTTCTCATAATTCTGACTGCTAGAAGGCCAAGATCAAAATACAAGCACCGTCAGCCTCCAGTGAGAATTGTATTCACTCCCTCCCTCTCTTCCTTCCTCCCCGCCATGTCAGGACACAAAGGTGGAGTCTACTGACAAGTCACTCCATCTAGGGACAGTTTCTGTCTAGTTTACCTCACGTGAAGTAGATTTTGGCATCTTTATTATTGTTAACTTCGTTATCTAACTCCATCCTTCTAGTCAGACATTTTATGAACTGTTTTTAGGTAATATCGTTTGGAAGGCAAACATAAAAATTCAATGGAAATGTTGCTGCTGTGCTTGGAATGGATGGACGAACAGCAAGTATAATCTTGGATTTGTTCCTTTTGATTAAATGGAGGAAGCACTCCTGAAGCATTTTCCCTACAAGCGCGACAGAGGGGAGTTCTGGGCTTGAACGACCTCTTCCAAGCAACAAGTATGTTGATGATATGTTTCCAGCAGCAGCCCTTCTGCAGACACCGGAAGTGAGGGACTTCTGGGAGGCTGGCACACAGACTGACTGCAGGTTTCATAGGAGGGAAACATGACCTGGTTAGAAATTGAGTGTGGGTTTTCATCAGAGGTGGAAATTGTCCTGCTGATAAGGTTTCATCTCCTGCAAATGCCTTCCTCTAGCGTCTAGCACAAGGCTGGGTGCTACAGCAGCATTCGGGGTGGGTTTCCAAGGTGTCTTAAGATCAGAAGACTGCCTTCCATCTGAGATTTAGGACCACTCAGGAAGATAATACCCAGAAACACTGAAGGGGGCTGTTACTGCAATTATGGTTGGGGAGTAGAACAAGTTTGCTCCTCCAAGGACAGTTCTAGTTGTTTTTCCAGAAAGAAACGCCGGCCATCTTTTTAAGCACATTTGGTCAGAGCAGCTGTGGTATTTCATGCAGTATTTCCTTTTCTCTTTCGCTCCTTTAACACCAACAATAAAGTTTACTTTTTCTTCTTTTATAACTTCACAATACATAATGCATTGTCACTGCAATTATTCCATGATGCAGCATGGCCTTGCATTTATCCCATTTTATCACCCACCGGAGGACACCGTATTTCCTATTACTGCTGGTGAATTTGATGCCATTATGTGTAATTTCTTCCAGATGAGCTGTAGCACTTAACTTTCTACTTGAAAATACTAAGTTATGTTTAAAGCAAGCCCAACTTCTATAAAGCGATTTCCCAGGGCAGAGAATTCAAGTCAATTAAACACATTTCTTCCCCTGTCAATGTCTTCTCTGTGACCAAATTGTTTCTGAAGAGGTAGGCAGGTCTCAGATCAAGCCTGGAAACAATTTTTAGGTGTTGGGTGGACATTAATGAAGATAGTAGCTTAGTAAACTGCTAAAGACAGCATAACAATAGTCATGAGTGAACAAAAATAATTTATAGAAGGATTTTTTTTAAAGCGGCAATTCAAGACTTTTTGTCTTGCTCTGCTTTACTGCACACACATAATACTTTTTGTGTTCAACATAGGAGGAAAAACCCAGAAATTTAAAAGAGACTTTTGGCATTAAGCGCCTATTATTTGCCAATGTGTTAAACAAGCTATAGAGTTTATCTCTAATCCTCACAACGCTAACAAAAAAGTATTTCAGATATGCAATCCCTCATCCAAAATCCTGATAGCCATCTATGCTCCAGAATTCAGAACTGTTTGGATCTTAAAAGATAATAAGGAGCATATACGCCACATGTTCTATAACAAAGTGGGGTCTGGTAGAGCATTTGGTAGGCCAATTACAGAATATCTGCAGTGAAATACGACTCATCACATTAAGTGGTATAAAAAAACCATACACGCCAAAAACGGTTCATCAGTAACCATCAATATACTTGCCACACATTCATTTGATTTTTTTTTTCCAGAGGCTTGTGGATTGTGTACTTGTGAATTACCTGTTGTAGATGCTTAGGCAAGTTAAAAAGAGGTTAAATACAAACTCATACCACTAGCATACAGCTAGGCTGGGATTTGAATCCAGGACCTTCTGCCTCCAAAGTCTATGTTCCGATAGGTGAAGATGGGTAAGAGAAAGCAGCAAAACAGAGGTCAGGCAGGGGGAGCAGCAGGGCAGAAAAACAAAAGGACAGTGAGTTGAATAAAGGAAGAGATAGACATAACATCAGCTGCCCAAGGGTAGGCAGAGAGACAAGAGAACAGTCATCAGAAAGAGAAAGAGAAAGAGAAAGGCGATGAGCAGAGCGGGAAGAGGAATAGTGTGCCAAGTGTCCCTGTAGAAAAGATCGGACTGATGGGCTCTGCACAGACTACAGGATGAGGCTGGGAGGACATAAACCTTTGCATTGTACCAAACTATCTCCATTTTCCATAGCTCATGATTATTTATTAAAACATAAGCAAGCAATGCCTACTATGTGCCAACACTAGGGATAAAGCTATGAAAAATATGGGCATGTCTCTGATCTTATTAGCTGTGTGACCTTAGCAGAGTTACTCAACTACTCTAGGTTGCAATCAGTTCATTTGTAAAATAAGGATAATAATATCTAGCTCGCAGACAGTAAATGGCGGGAATTAAATTATACGGTTCATGCAAAGAACCAAGCACGGTGCCTAGCACAAAGTAAATGATATTTGCCACTATTATTCCAAGAATTTTATCCTTTGAGACAACAGACTTCTCCAGTCAAAGGAAAACTGTCCATGTTCTGGTAGTATCTGCAGAAAGCAAACCAGAGTACAAAGTACCCACTTCTGGTCAAATACAATTGCTGTTCAATCAGCAATCCTGGTCAGTTTGCTCTATTTTCAGTGACACCCCTAACTTGTGGTGCTCTCCTGAATGAGTCATGTAATAGCATATGCTTTCCTCCTCTGTGAATTGACTTCCGCTCTTGAACTCTAGTGTAGTGGAGGTGGCTTTGGGGGTAAATGAAGGAGAAATCACTGCTCCCACTAATATGCTGCTCCAAAACATGGGTTTTTAGAGAACTCTCTTGCACTTGCTGACTGGAAGACTAGGAAAGATAGACACGGAGAGTAAGCAAGCTTCTCTTGCACATTTCTACCTGAATGAGAGGAATCTGTCTGGATGACCACAGCATAAGCAGAGGGAATAGTCATAAATGTTGCTTTTCTCAATCCCGCAGTAACATTCCCATTCAAAAGTGCAGTGCTCATTTGAATACAAACATTTTCTCCCAAGTCAGAAAACTGAGAATTGCTAAAAGAACTGATCTATTTCAGCTGCTTTTAGAGTACAGGTTGATAATTCAAAGGGCAGTCATTTGTTTCTGGTAACATCAATAACATATTTTGTGGGCAGCTGCTTTCATTGAAAACCACCTATGGTGCTTTGCCTACCTATGGGATTGCATCCTATAAGGGAAAAGTCAAGACCTTGGATATATCCAATGTCTTGGGTGTACAATTGGGAAAAAAAGCTGCTAGGAGATAATTAACTGAAAGTAAAGTGTTTACTTATCTATTTGCTCTAAATGAAATGTGAAGAACTCATGCTTGAACCTAAGGAGAAAGTTACCATCTTGTATACAAGAAAGATATATGGAAAAGTTGGATCACATGATGATGGTACCCTATGATCTCTGGAATATAGTTCCTAACATTTTAGGGCAGTAACCAAGGGGCATAAAACATTCTTTTGTCTGGGATGAAAAACTAAAGGCATGAGACAAAACCTTAGTGAATAGACTTAATATCTCCCCTCCAAATATAGACACTGTCCATCTGAATTTTCCCATCTTCCATCATTTTTTTAAAGATTTGAGAGAGAGTGAGAGAGAACATGAGTGGGGAGGGAGGGAAAGGGTCAAGAGGACTCCCCAGTGAGGAGGGAGCCTGATGCGTGTGGGGCTCAATTCCAGAACCCTGGAATCATGACCTGAGCTGAAAGCAGATGCTTAACCAACTGAACCACCCAAGCGCCCCTCATCCTCCCATCATTCTCTAGCCATACTCAACAGCTTGCACATTCCCAACCCTGCTGTGAATTCTCTTTCAGTCTCTGTACACTGTGTTCTCTTTGCCTGGAATCGTTTTCCACTCTCTAATCTCTTTGTTAACTCACCTTTCATGTTTCATATTGTGAAACATATCTGACTCCTCCACGACCTCCTACATCTTGGTTAACTATCCCCCTTTTGGTGCTCACATCGCACTTGTCCATCTGCATGATAACAGTCGCTCTCCGTATATGTCTCTTCCACTTGACAATGAGCAAATTGAAGGCAGAGGCTCTGTCATATTCACAGTTGAATTCCCAGAGCCTAGCACAGTGCTAGCCACATAGCAGACACTTAGAAAATACCTGTGGAGAGCACCTGGGTGGCTCAGATGGGTAAGTGCCTGCCTTCAGCTCAGGTCATGATCCCGGGGTCCTGAGATCCAGCCCTGTGTGGAGCTCCCTGCTCTCCCTCTGCCCCTGTCCCCCTCTCCTGCATGCATGCTCTTTAATAAATAAAATCTTAAAAATATATATCTGTGGAACGGTGACTGAATGAACAAAGGAGGTGACTTCGTGGAATTAATCAAAGGACGACTGGTTTTCTAGTTCATCGTACCACTGCCTATATCAACATCACAACAAAACTTATATGAAGCTTAGAAATGAAGGTTTCAGGGGCATTTATAGCCATCTACAGGGCTGGCAGCTCTAGATCTTCATGAGGCTTTAATTCTAGCTTGGTACTTAAGTAAAGTTTTGGTTATAACCTCAGTGAAAGAAAGAAAACATGTCTTGGCAACCCATTAGTAGTTTTGCTGATGAAAATGAACAAGAGTGAGAAATGGAAATCTCATTAGACTTGAAAGTATTTTTAGTTGGAGAACATTGGCTTTAGACTGCCAGAAAACCAAACGGAAGAGAACTATAATGAACTGTAAATATGTTAGTGAAAATGGTCAAGTGGGATCATGCTTTGAAGAATTGTCTACTATTTCTACCAAATCACAGTCTGGTTGCCCAGCAACCACTCCAGATGGGAATTGCACAGCATGATGACATATTGGATCCCGATCTCAGAAGTGGACTGACAAGCCAAAACCATTAAGTCTTGCAGTCTGACTTACATTAACCCTATCACCTTAGTAAACTGTGAACAAGTCTCATCCTTTGCCTACACAAAAGGTGAGGTCAGAAGAGCACACAAATACTTTGGGTGCCCTAAGATACCTTGGATGTGTTTAAGGGTAGATGAATTCATTACATATACAGACTTGATTATCTGTGCTGTCCCAGACTCTTTCCATTGCACTAGTTAGTATATTAGTGATAAAAAGTGGTATCTAGGCTGGCCATGGCAGAAAGAGAAAGATGACCTGTGTTTTTCTGTGCCATTTCTCTGAGTCTCATATTCCTTCTGACCTCTCACTTTTACTGTCCACTCCCCAAAAGAAGGAAAACCACAAACTATAAAGCTAATGCTCTTATTAATGTTTTTTTACTTATCAATAGGAGAAAGAACACTGCAAAATCAAGTTACGATTTGTTAAAAATTACTATACATATGCAGTTGGGTTGATATACCAAGTACTTATATGACTTAATTTTATGAGATACACACTATTAATATCACCCTTATTTTTTATGTGAGAAAAATAAAGGACAGAAATTTTATTATTTTTTATTTTTTTAGAAGATTTTATTTATTTATTTGACAGAGGGAGACACAGTGAGAGAGGGAACACAAGCAGGGGGAGTGAGAGAAGGAGAAGCAGGCTTCCCGCGGAGCAGGGAGCTGATGCGGGGCTCGATCCCAGGACTCTGGGATCATGACCTGAGCTGAAGGCAGATGCTTAATGACTGAGCCACCCAGGTGCCCCAAGGACAGAAATTTTAAATACCTTGCTCTAGGTTAAATACCTACTAAGTACCAGAACCAGGATTCAAACCAGGCTGACTGACTCCAAAGACGACCTTCTCAACCACTGCACAATGATATCTTTCGAGAAGAAAGGGCTAATAAGTATATTAAAAATGCTATCACTAGTAACCAAAGAATTACAAATCAAACCTAACACACAGCAATGTGTTATTCACCAATTCAGCTATGATTTGACACAATGATAAAATTCAATGTAGATAGTATTTGTATAGTGTTTAATATGGCTAATTTCTATTACATTCCCAAGTTTTTGCCATTCCACTATAACTAAACAAAAAGTTGGCAATATAGTCATGGTTCCCCACATTAAACACTATATGCATACTTTCAGTGAACTATGGGCAGTTTTTGTAATTATTTTGTTATACTATGTTCTTGTTCTGATTATATTTGTTAAAATGTAATTTTATGTCTATTTAATCTATTTAAAAGATTAGGCTTGCAAAAATATTCAGTGTAAACAAGGATAAGGTGAAACTCCTCCTTTGATTGTTGGTATGAATATTAATTAATATAAACTTTCTAGAGTGAACCTAAGCATTATGCATCAAGAGCCTTTGAAGAGCTATCCTTTCCTACTCCAAGAAATCTATCCTAAAGAAATCATCAGAATTTTTGGCAATCACAAACATTAAATATTCACTAAATATCATTTAGAGTTGTAAAACATTGAAAATAATCTAGTGTCCAAAATTAGGGGACTGTTATGTAGCTATGAAAGACAAAAGAATCACAGCATAGAAAAATTCAATATACCATGAAGTGAAATTAGCAGAATATAAAGCTGGGTATATTAAATGACCCCTATTAAATATTCTCTCTCTCTCTCTCTCACACACACACACACACACAACTTGCCAAAGAGAGCGAGAGAGAAGGAAAGGGATAAATAGAAGGCTTCTCTGAAATACATCATCCAAAAATAAGTATTGATAATTATTTATAATGACAGTTTATTTTTAATTCCAAACTTTATTTCTAAAACCTTTTCATGTGAAATAAGCAGAGAAGGTCAATTATCATATGGCTTCACTAATTTGTGGAACATAAGGAATAGCATGGAGGACATTAGGAGAAAGGAGAAGGAAGGAAAAAATGAAGGGGGCAAAATTGGAGGGGGGAGATGAACCATGAGAGACTATGGACTCCAAGAAAATGAGGGTTTTAGAGGTGTGGGGGGTGGGGTGTTGGGTTAGCCCAGTGATGGGTATTAAGGAGGGCACATACTGTATGGAGCACTGGGTGTTATATGCAAACAATGAATCATGGAACACTACATCAAAAACTAATGATGTACTGTATGGTGACTAACATAATAAAATAAAATAAGAAAATTAAAAAAACCTTTTCATGAGTATTCTTAATGCAAAAATACTAAAAAAGCAATGAAAACCTATGCTATCCCCTAATAATTCTCTTTGAGCCTGAAGTAGATGACCAGAAAACTAATCTAGTGATGGATTATGCTTGATTGTTGATGTTATTGGTAGCTCAGTAGGTTTACCACTCCCATTTAACATTTTAACTTAAATGTCTTCCGTGCCTTAAAGCAGAGGAAAAAACATGAAGCTATCAGCTTTTAAAAAGCAATCCTTAGAGCAACAAAGTACTTTATAGTTTACAAAGCCCTTTCCCAGATAAGGCAAGGCCAGTTTGATCCTGAAATGACCTTTGAGTAGGCAAGTCCTAATATTAAAACTTAAGAAAAAGAGCAGACCTCACTCTTAGATGCTTGAGGGCAGCAGAATGACTGATCTCACTTTCTAAGCACTGAACTAAGCAGATGAGAAGTCCTACTTGACCAGGATCATGGGGATAGTCAGCAGTGAGGTCAAGGCCCAGACCTGGACCAAGTTCCTTTGATTCTAAATCTGGCACACTTTCCATTAAGCTAGCAGAATAATCAGATGGCCATTCTGTGAGGGATGTGGCAGGGAGAGGAATTTCCTTTTTTCTGAGCTCCTGCTATGAGGGGCATGGAGCACCTAGGCTTCTGAGTAATCTAAATTTGGGATTAAATATGTAGCCATGTGTTTGCTACATCATCTTTGCAAGTAACATTTTTAAGCTATGGTCTTCCTATCCATAAAATAATGGTAACTGCCAACATCTGTGAGTGTAATAAAGATTAAATAAGATATGTAATATATGCTCGGTGCCACGTGACCCTGGGCACAGCCATTACTTCTTGTTTCTGCCACCCATCATCCTGACTGATGCACAGGCACAGACTTGATTCAAGCCTGTCTATCTTCCATTTTTTGTATTCAAGAAAACAGAGTTAAGCACCATCCTGAAAAGAATGAAAATCTAATACTGCCATACAATGGGCAGAAATCTTAAACATGCCCACCTTTCCTAGATATGTTCTTAAAACTCTGTACATTTGCTAAAGAGAGTGCTCAAACTAATATAGACCATCGACTCTCTTTTGATGCTAAATATAAGAAACTACTTGTGTACCATAGCATTCAGTCACATATTCAGCTTAGAGAATGTTAACTGAGTAAAATGTTATTTTGACTGCATGTGACCAGGACTTTCTTAAGTCTTTCATTTTTATTATTTTCTTTTTAAACATGGAAAATCTGGCTTGAGGATATGTGATGAGAAAATGCACATACATTTTATTCTGTCACTCCGAAGGCTTTATACTAAGCCTAAAAGCTTTTGGCTAAAGTGCAAAAACACTAGAGACCCATTTTGAATAGCAAGAGAAATTGAAAGGATTTCAACTCATCTGCAGTTGCCGTGGCTGGCAGGAGGTACCTTTTTTTTAAATTGATTTTTCAAATGCATATAAGTCACCAAGCTTGCAGATTTCAACCTTTCCAATAGAGAATTAGCAAACCCGCACAAAGAAGGAGACTTTTGAAAAATCTTAAGTTATTTAGACTCTCAATTTGAAAATGGGGAGACTGGAGATATTGACAATAAGTCTAATGAAATGAAGGTTCCCAAATGAACTTTAGATATAAGGCCAACTCTTAACTACTTACATGAATATAGAGGTGAGGCCAAGGAAAGGCTTCATTTGAACGGCTGCTTGCCAGACAACTCTTGCTAGGAGTTTCCAAATTGGGTTTGTTTGGTTTCTTCCTCTTTGTCCACAACTGGTAGCTTTATAGTGGGAATGCATGAATAAAATGCCAAGTACAAGGGAATCTGATGGAATGATCCATATCTCAGAGTAAGCAATCCTTTGATAGTCAAACTGCCACTAAATCAAGGCTCCTGCAATCAGTGTGGCTGGGTAAAGCCCTTTGGTGCCCCCATCATCAATCATTCAAAGTAAAAAGATTCTAAATTATAAGATTAAATGTGAGGAAGTCCAACTAAACTCTCAGTTTATCCTTTATGGTTACTCTTTTCCTTTCATTTGTGCTATCTAATATTAAATTATGACCAGATACTTTTCTCATTTTGAGGTTCCCCTTACTGTGCCGGTTCCGTGAACAGAAACTGTCTGCAGGTTGGATCACCAAGCACTGAATAAGAATTATTTTTAAAAAAAAAAAAAAATCCAGTAGTACTAAACCATTTGTTTTAGAGAGATAATATAATCCATAAACAGTTATTGGTTTTCTTGCTCTTCTACAATTCTTTGTTTGCATCTCAATTAGAGCATTGAATAATATTGCTGCGAAATTATGCTATGTATTTCATATAAAGCATATAAAATATAGATTCTATAAAATGATGAGTTTTACAGTGTGTTCTAATTCCCTGTGTGTATGCCTACATTCCCTGAAGGCAGAGAAGGGGTTTCTTTCTTTCTCCTAGCTTCTGTGTCTACAACAGTGTCTGGTAGAGCAGGCATTCAATGTCTAATAAGTGACATGACAGATTACAAGGAATCTGAATTGGTTTTCTCCTGTTGGTGTTACTGGTTGAATCTCTCACATAAGGAGAAAAGTTTTGAGAAGTTCCACGATTGTCCAAGGTCAATGAGTGGCAGAGATGGAAACAGATCGTAGATAACCTTTCTGATGTCCTGAGGGTGTCCTTTCCACACATCACCCTATCTCCCAACAACCACATGCCATAATTAACTTCATGGTCAGCCAAGTTAAACAAATAATGGCAGTGGTTGTAAATAATGTAACACACTTCTGAGATCTGTTTATGTTGGAGATACCAATAAAAGAGCTATTTCTCGTAAACTTAGCTACCAAAATTAGTTACACTAACTCATAAATACAGATATAAACATTTGATTGTCAAATCAAATATGGCTATTTCCCCAGACAGAAGTGCTTTTTGGTCAAGGGGAAAACGCTATCTCCTTCCCACTTCTCCTGGGCTCTCAGCCAGTTTTTTTCAAATCTTGCATTCCTTGACGAGTCTAAGGATTTGAGGTGGGGGAGATGGAAGAGAAACCAGAATTTCTTACAGGCTACTTCTGTTTTCTATACTTCCTATCTCCCCTAAGGCAACAGAGCACAGTCATACACCTGCTTAAATGGAGAGAGAACAGAATGGGGGGTATAGGTGGAGAAGTGGCAAGAAAATGCAAGAAAAACAAAATGAAATTTATATCTCCAAACATTATCCAGCCATAAATATTTATATAGTATATTTCTAATCAGGAAAAAATATAATTACTACAGCAGGAACATGAATAGAAAATTCACACACACAAAAAAAATGTCCCATCTCTACTCTCAAAATAATCAACTTTACAAGTAATTAAATAAATTCAGATTGAACCATTCTTTTGGACTCTTATGAAAAAACTAAGAAGTTTGATAATAAACTATATTGGAGAGAATAGAAAGATGTTCCTGTTAACAGACTTCTCAAGGAAACTTTTAAAATTGTTTGAAAAGCATTCAAAATTTGTATTTCTTTTGACCCAGAAATTACATTTCTCTGAATTTATCCATTGAAAATAATCACACTGACTGACAAAGATGTTTGTACAAACATGTTCATTACAACAAACTAAATGCCCACCAATGAGGAATTGGTTTTTGGTTTTTTTTAGGAATCGGTTTTAAATATGGGCTTTAGTATGCAATGGTGTCTTCTGCAACTCTTAGAAGTGATGCTAATAAGTTAACACAGAGGTTGATAAAACAGTATTATAATCTACCCTGTTACATTTATACACAGATAAAAAGTTTGAAAGGCTATGTAATATGAAAGGTTATTTTTTTTAAAGATTTTATTTATTTATTTGACAGAGAGAGAGAGAGATAGCGCACAAGCAGGGGGAGTGGCAGGCAGAGGCAGAGGGAGAAGCAGGCTCCCTGCAGAGCAGGGGAAGCCTGATGTGGGACTCGATCCCAGGACCCTGGAATCATGACCTGAGCCAAAGGCAGTCGCTTAACCAACTGAGCCACCCAGGTGCCTGAAAGGAGGTTATTTCTTACAATTCATTTGAGAGAGTTTTATTTTCCTCTTTATATTTTTTAATTTGGTTGTATTTTCTGTGATTTCTAAGTATATGTTATTTTCATAATTAGACATACTTTAAAGATTACAGTCATTTTCAGGGGCACCTGGGTGGCTCAGGCAGTTAAGTGTCTGCCTTGGGCTCAGGTCATGATCCCAGAGTCCTGGGATGCACCCACATCCGGGCTCCCTGTTCAGTGGGGAGTCTGCTTCTAATCTCTCTTCCCAGCTCGTGCTCTCTCTTGCTATCTCTGTTTCTCTCTAAAATAAAATCTTAAAAAAAGATTACAGTCATTTTCATTGACTTCCCCCAAAGAGAGGGAAGGCAAGAGGGATGAAAGGAAGAAGAGCGGTGTCTCTTCTGGTAAAACCAGCATGACATCCCCTAAGTCAAAGATTTGGCAGCAAAGAGGGCTCATGGGGAATAAGTAACAAGATCAGCGGAAGTGACAAGATCTTCAAAGGGACTCTTTCCTTCAGTTCCTCTGAAATTCTCTGTGCTTAAGGTCTACTGGCCAGATGGTAAAATTACTGTAAAGGGTCACTTCTCCCTCAGATACTCTCATATCATTGGCCTGGTCTTTCTTCTTCAGGGGTTCCTCCAGGAGCCCAACCTCAGCTCCCCTTATGAATTTAACCTCAAAATTCTCAGAACTGCATATTATTTCTCTTCATGTTCCCTGCTTTGGATTTATACCTCTCTTACCTGTCAAAATACATATATCATGATCTCTGTTAAATAGCAACTGATGGATTTACTGGAGGAGCAAGACGGTGGAGGAGTAGGAGACCTAAATTTTGTCTGGTCCCAGGAATTCAGCTAGATAGTTATCAAACCATTCTGAACACCTATAAACTCAACAGGAGATTGAAGAAAAGAATAGCAACAACTCTATGAACAGAAAAGCAACCACTTTCTGGAAGTGTATATTTTTCTGGGGTCATTGTCACCCTGTTAGCATTTTGTTCTCTCATTCATCTATTCTTTTCTGGACAAAATGACAAAATGGAAAAACTGACCTCAAAAAAAAAAAAAAAAGAACAAGAGGCAGTACTGACTGCCAAGGACCTAATCAATATGGACATTAGTAAGATGCTGGAACTAGAGTTCAGAATGATGATTATAAAGATACTAGCTGTGTTTGGAAAAAATATAGAAGATACTAGAGAATCCCTTTCTGGAGAAATAAAAGAACTAAGATCTAACCAATTCGAAATCAAAAAGGCTATTAATGAGGTACAATAAAAAATGGAGGCTCTAACTGCTAGGATAATTGAGGCAAAAGAGAGAATTAGTGATATAGAAGATCAAATGATGGAGAATAAAGAAGCTGAGAAAAAGAGAGATAAACAACTACTGGATCACAAGGGGAGAATTCGAGAGATAAGTGATACCATAAGATGAAACAATATTAGAATAATTGGGATCCCAGAAGAAGAAGAAAGAGAGGGGCAGAAGGTATACTGGAGCAAATTACAGCAGACAACTTCCCTAATTTGGGGAAGGAAACAGGCATCAAAATCCAAGAGGCACAGAGAACCCCCTCAAAAATCAATAACAATAGGTCAACACCCGGCATCTAATAGTAAAACTTACAAGTCTCAGAGACAAAGAGAAAATCCTGAAAGCAGCTTGGGACAAGAGGTCTGTAACCTACAATGGTAGAAACATTAGACTGGCAGCAGACCCATCCAAAGAGACCTGGCAGGCCAGAAAGGACTGGCAGGATATGTTCAGGGCACTAAACGAGAAAAATATGCAGCCAAGAATATTATATCCAGCTAGGCTGTCATTGAAAATAGAAGGAGAGAGAAAAAGCTTCCAGGACAAACAAAAACTAAAAGAATTTGTGAACACCAAACCAGCCCTACAAGAAATCTTGAAAGGGGTCCTCTAAGCAAAGAGAGAGCCTAAAAGTAACATAGACCAGAAAGGAACACAGACAATATACAGTAACAGTCACCTTACAGGCAATACAATGGCACTAAATTCCTACCTTTCAACAGTCACCCTGAATGTAAATGGGCTAAATGCCCCAATCAAAAGACATAGGGTATCAGATTGGATAAAAAAACAAGACCCATCGATATGCTGTCTGCAAGAGACTCATTTTAGACCCAAAGATACCTCCAGGTTTGAAGTGAGGGGGTGGAAAACCATTTACCATGCTAATGGACAACAACAACAAAAAGCTGGGGTGGCAATCCTTATATCAGACAAATTAGGTTTTAAACCAAAGACTATAATAAGAGATGAGGAAGGACACTATAGCATATTTAAAGGGTCTATCCAACAAGAAGATCTAACAGTTGTAAATATCTATGCTCCTAACATGGGAGCAGCCAATTATATAAGCCAATTAATAACAAAAGCAAAGAAACACATCAACAATAATACAGTAATAGTAGGGGACTTTAACATCCCCCTCACTGAGATGGACATATCACCTAAGCAAAAGATCAACAAGGAAATAAAGGCTTTAAATGACACACTGGACCAGATGGACTTCACAGATATATTCAGAACATTCTATCCCAAAGCAACAGAAAACACAATGTTCTCTAGTGCACATGGAACATTCTCCAGAAGAAATCACATCCTGGGTCACAAATCAGGTCTCAACCAGTACCAAAAGATAGGAATCATTCCCTGCATATTTTCAGACCACAATGCTTTGAAACTAGAACTCAATCACAAGAGGAAAATTGGAAAGAATTCAAATACATGGAGGCTAAAGAGCATCCTACTAAAGAATGAATGGGTCAACCAGGAAATTAAAGAAGAATTAAAATTCATGGGAACAAATGAAAATGAAAACAACAACTGTTCAAAGTCTTTGGGATGCAGCAAAGGTGGTCCTAAGAAGAAAGTATATAGCAATACAAGCCTTTCTCAAGAAATAAGAAAGGTCTCAAATGCACAACCTAACCCTACACCTAAAGGAGCTGGAGAACGAACAGTAAATAAAGCCTAAACCCAGCAGAAGAAGAGAAATAAAGATCAGAGCAGAAATCAATGAAATAGAAACCCAAAGAACAGTAGAACAGATTAACAAAACTAGGAGTTCATTCTTTGAAAGAATTCATTAGATTGATTAAACCCTTGGCCAGAATTTATTAAAAAAAAAAAAAAAGGAGAGAGAGACAAAGGACCCAAATAAATAAAATCATGAATGAAAGAGGAGAGATCACAACCAACACCAAAGAAATACAGATAGTTATAAGGACATATTATGAGCAACTATATGCCAGCAAATTAGATAACCTGGAAGAAATGGATGCATTCCTAGAGAGATATAAACTACCAAAACTGAACTAGGAAGAAATAGAAAACCTGAACAGACCCATAACCAGTAAGGAAATTGAAGCAGTCATCAAAAATCTCCCAACAAACAAGAGCAGGGCCAGATGGCTTCCCAGGGGAATTCTACCAAACACGTAAAGAAGAATTAATACCTACTCTTCTGAAACGGTTCCAAAAAAACAGAAATGGAAGGAAAACTTCCAAACTCATTTTATGAGGCCACCATTACCTTGATCCCAAAACCAGACAAAGACCCCATCAAAAAGGAGAATTACAGACCAATATCCCTGATGAACATGGATGCAAAAATTCTCACCAAAATACTAGCCAATAGGATCCAACGGTACATTAAAAGGATTACTCACCACGACGAAGTGGAATTTATTCCTGGGCTGCAAGGTTGGTTCAACATCCACAAATCAATCAATGTGATACATTAATAAAAGAACAAGAACCATATGATATCCTCAATAGATGCAGAAAAAGCATTTGACAAAGTACAGCATCCTTTCTTGATCAAAACTCTTCACAGGGTAGGGATAGAGGGTACATACCTCAATATCATAAAAGCCATCTATGAAAAATCCACAGTGAATATTATTCTATTCTCAATGGGGAAAAACTGAGAGCTTTCCCCCTAAGGTCAGGAACACGGCAGGCATGTCCACTATCACCACTGCTATTCAACATTGTACTAGAAGCCCTAACCACAGCACTCAGACAACAAAAAGAAATAAAAGGCATCCAAATCAGCAAAGGAGAAGTCAAATTCTCACTCTTTGCAGATGATATGATACTTTATGTGGAAAACCCAAAAGACTCCACCCCAAAACTGCTAGAACTCATACAGGAATTCAGTAAAGTGGCAGGATATAAAATCAATGCACAGAAATCAGTGGCATTTCTATACACCAATGAGACAGAAGAAAGAGAAATTAAGGAGTCCATCCCATTTACAATTGCACTCAAAACGGTAAGATACCTAGGAATAAATCCAACCAAAGAGGCAAAGGATCTGTACCCAGGAAACTACAGAACACTCATGAAAGAAATTGAGAAAGACACAAAGAAATGGAAAAACGTTCCATGCTCATGGATTGGAAGAATAAATATTGTGAAGATGTCAATGCTACCTAGAGCAATCTACACATTTAATGCAATCCCTATGAAAATACCATCCACTTTTTTCAAAGAAATGGAATAATCCTAAAATTTGTATGGAACCAGAAAAGACGCCAAATAACCAGAGGAATGTTGAAAAAGAAAAGCAAAGCTGGCGGCATCACAATTCCAGACTTCCAGCTCTATTACAAAGCTGTCATCATCAAGATAGTATGGTACTGGCACAAAAACAGACACATAGATCAATGGAACAGAAGAGAGAGCCCAGAAATGGACCCTCAACTCTATGGTCAACTCATCTTTGACAAAGCAGGAAAGAATGTCCAATGGAAAAAAGTCTCTTCAACAAATGGTGTTGGGAAAATTGCACAGCCACGTGCAGAAGAATGAAACTGGACCATTTCCTTACACCACACACAAAAATAGACTCCAAATGATTGAAAGACCTCATTGTGAGACAGGAGTCCATCAAAATCCTAAAGGAGAACACAGGCAGCAACCTCTTCAACCTCAGCCACAGCAACTTCTTCCTAGACACATTGCCAAAGGCAAGGGAAGCAAGGCAAAAATGAACTATTGGGACTTCATCAAGATAAAAAGCTTTTGCACAGCAAAAGAAACAGTCAACAAAACCAAAAGGCAACAGAATGGGAGAAGATATTTGCAAATAGCATATCAGATAAAGGGCTAGTATCCAAAACCTATAAAGAACTCATCAAACTCAACACCCAAAGAACAAAGAATCCAATCAAGAAATGGGCAGAAGACATGAACAGACATTGTTCCAAAGAAGACATCCAAATGGCCAACAGACACATGAAAAAGTGCTCAACATCGCTCAGCAACAGGGAAATACCAATCAAAACCTCAATGAGATACCACCTCACACCCCTCAGAATGGCTCAAATTAACAAGTCAGGAAATGACAGATGTTGACGAGGATGTGGACAAAGGGGAACCCTCCTACACTGTTGGTGGGAATGCAAGCTGGTGCAGCCACTCTGGAAAACAGTATGGAGGTTCCTCAAAAAGTTGAAAATAGAGCTACCATACAACACAGCAATTGCACTACTGGGTATTTACCCCAAAGATACAAACATAGGGATCCGAAGGGACACGTGCACCACAATGTTTATAGCAGCAATGTCCACAATAGCCGAACTATGGAAAGAGCCTAGATTTCCATCAACAGATGAATGGATAAAGAAGAAGTGGTATATATATACAATGGAATATTATGCAGCCACCAAAAAACAACCCTGAAATCTTGCCATTTGTAACAACATGGATGGAACTAGAGGGTATTACGCTAAGTGAAATAAGTCAATCAGAGAAAGACAATTATCATATGATCTCACTCATACATGGAATTTGACAGGGCAGAGGATCATAGGGGAACGAAGGGAAAAATGAAACAAGATGAAACCAGAGAGGGAGACAAACCATTAGAGACTATTAATCTTAGGAAACAAACTAAGGGTTGCTGGAGTAGAGGGTGGTGGGAGGGATAGGGTGGCTGGGTGATGCACACTGGGGAGGGTATGTGAGCACTGTGAATTGTGTAAGACTGATGAATCACAGACCTGTATCCCTGAAACAAATAATACATTATATGTTAATTAAAAAAATAAATAGCAACTGATGCTAGTGAGCAATAACTATGATTTAATTACAACTATTTTAGCATTTTAACTTTTTGTTTTTAATAAGGGGGCATATTAGGTGGTTTGGGAAAGATAAGTATCAAGCATGGTTGTTATACTCAAGTTTGGGAGGCCATAAATAAGAACTAAATAATGCCAGAAATTTTTAAACGTAGTAACAGCAATGTGAGCTATAACCCGGCGCAGTATGTATTTTAGTCAACAGTGGAGTTAGATGAGTTGGAGATTTGTAGGTCACAAGACCTAAGTTTGAGACCCAGATCTGCCACTTCCTTGCTCAGTCAAGGTCTCTCAATTCCTCTGGGTCTCAGTTTATCAATAAATTGGATACTATAACACTAACAGTGTCCTTGTGGGAGTTACAGAGATTAAGTATTTGTAAAATACTGCATCCTTGGAAATAGAGCCATAATACCCTTCAAAACAACCATTTGCCTTATAATACCCTATGTGATCAGTTTCTTGATCTATCTCCATGTTAGTTCAATGCTGTTCACTTCTCCCTGTCTTGAAGAGAATATCTGTGTTAAAACCAGGCAGGGAAAAGGCACCTGAGTCATAGAAGCAGCCACTATAGTCAGATATCATCCCTGGCCCCTGGGAGATACTAAGTCACTTCTCTGAGTGATAAAGAGTATCAAATTGAAGATTTCAGTTGACTGATATGGATAAGGCAAACACTATCAACACTATGGAAACTTTTTTTTTTTAATATTCCCTTTAACCCATGGTCTCTCAGTACCAAGTTTTCAGAAGTCACAGAGAAGGCAAAGCAGGACAGTCCCTATTTTATTTCTGTTTCAATATAGAAGAAAAAATTTCAGATGAACATTGAAATTATTTTAAGAGTTTGAATTGTGTCCTCTCTTGTACTTCCCCACTTAATTGAACTTTGGCTTTAAAATGATTCTTGAAATCTTAAATTTATAACATAAAAGAAGGTCTGGTTCCCTTAAAAATGACAAATCTCTCAAATAGTGGATGTAATAGTAGAGCTATTCCCCTCCCAGCCTTATAGAAATATAATTGACAAATAAAAATATTTAGTATCTAAACATGATGAGTTGATAAACATACATATTATGAAATGATTACCACAATCAAGCTTATTAACACCTCCATCAGCTCACATAGTTACCATTTGGGTGTGTGTGGTAAGAACACTTAAAGATCTACTAACTTAGCAAATTTCAGGGACACAATGTAACACTGTTAACTACAATCACTATGCTTGATAGTAGACTACCAGAACTTATTCATCTTATAATTAAAAGTTTGTATCCTTAACTCTGAGAGATCATGAAGAATAGGGGCACTGTCAGGTAAATAGAGATTGCAAATAATATATTTATTTTTTTAAAAGATTTACTTATTTGAGAGAGAGAGGGAGAGGGAGGGAAAGAGAGAAAAAGAGAGAAAGAGAGAGAGAAAGAAAGAAAAAGAGAAAGAAAAGAAAAGAAAAGAAAGAAAGAAAGAAAGAAAGAAAGAAAGAAAGAAAAAAAGAAAAGAAAAGGAAAGAAAAGGAAAGAGAGCGAGCGAGCAGGGGGAGGGGCAGAGGGAGAGGGAGAGAGAGTATCTAGCAGATTCCCTGCTGAGCATGGAGTCCAAGGCAGGGCTTGATCTGAAGACCCTGAGATAATGACCTGAGCCGAAATCAAGAGTCAGATGACTGAGCTGCCTAGGCACCTGATACATTAAAGAGGAAAAAAAAGGGGCAAAATTCTGCAAATTACAGATTTTGTGAGCTTGTAATTAAACCACAGGAGAATCCTAAACTGCTTCTGTATTGGGTGATTCGTGAGCCTTAAGAACATAATCTTATGATCAGTGGCTTACTACAAATCAGTCACATTGTGAATGTAAAAGAGATTATAGGCTTAATTTATGTAAGTCCATTAGCATGAGCAAGAATACTTTGTGTTTAACACTTGCTGATTTTCAAGCCACTTTCATGGTATTTTTTAAAACCTCATAACAGCCCCCTCAGCTAAAAATGGGTTTTGTTCCAATTTTCATTCAGGAGGAAACAGATAAAAGGTAATTAGGGTTACAAGGGAGCAAAGCTAGTGAATCGAAGAGCCAGAATGTCAGCCTGAACTTGTGACTGCTGATCAAGGGTCTTGGTCACTGCAATCACAATTCCTGTCAGGGGGCCAAATTCACAGATGTGAAGACATTAGGAGGAACATCTACCGTGTGATTTTTTGAACTGTTTAACAGTGGGATGATTCATTTCACAAACAAATACAATCCCCTTCAGTTCAAGAGTCAAACTAACAGCTAAGTGGCTGAGAAGTAGGACAGATCTTTCTTATATTGGTAACCATTCAAATCCCTGCATCTCTAAAATCCTAAATTGGAAGTTTCTGTAATGCTTCAATCAATCAGAAAGACCAGATTTCTCCCTGGACATTTACTACATAGTATAAATTGCTTCATTTATGAACGATTGTTAAATCAGTTGACATTGGAATGACTTCAACCTAAGTAATCACTGACAATTTCTAAGTTTTAAATCTTTGTTTTCTGGGTTAATTGCGTCTTTTCTGGTTTTTATCATACTGGAGGGTCATGATTTTGAAAATTGGCCATTATTTTTCCAGGCAACTAATTTTCAGGCAACTAATCAGGATGCAAAGATAGGCTATGATCCACCTAAAATATCCATTATCTATTTGACCATCACCTCATAATTAAGCAAATCTTTGATTTAAAGCTATTATTTTTTTTTTAAGGATTTATTTTATTTGAGGGGGAGAGGGAGAGAGACAATCTCAAGCAGACAACCCGCTGAGCATGGAGCTGGATGCAGGGCTCGATCTCACAACCCTGCAATCATGACCTGAGCCAAAATCAAGAGTTGGACACCTAACCAACTGAGTCACCCAGGTGCTCCAAAGCTATTTGTTTCTTAACTAATATGACCTTCTTTCCTAAATGCAGATAACCAGCAGACACAAAAAAAATCACTTCTTTAGAATCCTGCTGAAAAATCTGGTCACAATAAAGTTCCTTTGATGTTGTTTTTCTCACCCAGTCTTGTACACCTGCACTACTACCATGGCACTCCCCGACACACACATGTGCACGCACACACGCACGCACACACGCACACAGAGTTCTACAGTCACATTTGGAGAAATTTGAAGATTTCTCCAGGAACATGTTTAAGGTCATACAAGATTTAGTCCTGGGCATTTCAGTTAGGCGAAATCACAAACCAACAGTCAGTGAAAAACAAATATTTGTCCTTTCGCCTCTAGTCCTATGAATTTTCTTGGCTTTTCCCCTTTTTTTTTTTTTTTCTCCTTAACCAATTACAATGTAAAACTGGCTCCAAATGTTCTTGGCTTGGCTCCCCATGTGCTAAGAAGTCCACTTATCTATTTCTGAATTTCAGTGCTTCCCAGGACACTGTTGATTATTTCCAAGCTTTCCCTATTTAAGCCACTCCGTCACCAGCAAAATCAGCTTCCCCAAACCAACCCACCATGTCAGAGCCTATGCCTGGTTCATCCCTTTGGAGAAAGGGAAGGGGGCAACAGAGGAACCATGCAAGAAATGAAAATTTGTCAAATCTTCTCTTTCCAAGGCAAAACCCACTCCCTCCATTAGATTAGATGAGGTGATTTCCTTGGAAGTCTTTAAACTATGCCATATTCATGGGTTACTGGTTATCACTGTGGAAAATTCAGCTGGGACAAGGCTGGCCACAGGCATTATATTTCAACCATTTTTCAGGGCCTAATTTTCCCTGACACAGCAAGGAAGGGAGAAAAGTTGCTAACGTTAGCTAATAGGTCTATTTAATAGGCAGTGAAATGCAGTAATATCAGTTTCCAGGAGAGTCCAAAGATGTTCAGTAGAACTGCTGATCTATTACCATTCTGGGGCAATATTAGTTGAAGTATTTGGCAAAAAACAAAAGTGAAAGTGTTTTAAAAAGGAGCTTATGGTGTTAGCAGGGAAAGATCCCAGTTTGAAAACATATCTAATAAGCAAAGATTCAATGCTGAAACTAAGAATCTGACTTATATTACAAAGCTCCCTTACCTATAAATATGGCCAAAATAGGAAATGACTTAGGTTATCCAAAGAAGGTATCTTTGACCGTAAGACCTACTTTGAAAGGCCTGCCACAAGGCCATTAATTCAAGCACCTAAGACTAATTTACTTGGCTTTAGAAATTGTCTGTTAAAATGAGAATAGACTCAATTGTATATAGCATATTCAGATTTGTCATTAATGTCTTAGACTGAATTAATTTATCAGCTCTTTCCTTAAATACAGGATTCTGTATGACTGAAGTCTGTTATAATTCTACTGGGAAGAATAAAAATACAGGGAGGTACAGAATACTACAAGGGAGAGCCATGGAGGACAGAGCCTTGTAGAGGGTACAGAGCAAAAACAAAACTAAAGGGGTTTGAACTACACGACTCCGCTTAAAACACACAGATTTTTTTTTCCAATAAATACAGTCCAGTACTGTAAGTGTATTTTCTCTTATGATTTTCTTAATAACATTTTTCTGTAGCTTACTTTATTGTAAGAACACAGTATATAATACATATACCAAACATGTATTAACAGTTTATATTATTGGTAAGGCTCCCAGTCAACAGTAGGCTACTAATAGTTAACCTTTTGGGGAGCCAAAATTTATACATGGGTTTTTGACTGTGTGGAGGTTTTGGCAGCCCTAACCGCGCCCCCCCCCCCCCCATTGTTCAAGGGTCAACTATACTCAACTCTGTCCGAGTAGCAGGAAAGAAGCCATAAATAATATATAACAATGTCTGTGCTACAACTGTATGTACAAAACAGACCAAATTTGACCTATGGGCTTTAGTTTGCTGAATCCTGCTGGGAAGACCTACACAAGCCTTATTTTTACATTTAGATCTCTCACCTCATGTAGATAGTGAAGCAGAGCAAACACTGGATTTCGGAGTGCTGGCCTCCACTTATGTCCCTGACGCTAATGGCTGTGTTGTCTTGACTAACTTCCTTAGCTTACCGGCCTCCCTAAATTGTCATAAGGAAAAGGTAAACATCAATCTCTTTCAAGGTCTGAAATCTTTAAATCTATCCTTGCGTGCTTAGGTACTTCTCATGAAACAGGTTTTCTCAAGTTGTGAAACCTCAAAAACAATTTCATCTTTGTAAGTTATTAAAGGCTATACAAAGATCACTGGCATGGACCACTGACCAATGAACACGATTTTATTAGAACACAGTATGCTAAAAGGAAAAACTCCCTGGAAGAGCTTTAATGGCGTAGCAACTCTATTTTTGCCATTTCATAGTTTATCTGATAAGGGCAATCTGTGTCCTGAGATGGCCAACCGAGCCAGTGAGAGAGTTCCAGTCCTTGCCCTGGGGCTCTTCCGGGTTCTCCTCCCTGCTCTGCTTCCCGCACGCGCCAGTCCGGGTTCTTTTCCTGCCCCGCTTCATGCACGCACCAGAAGTGCCAAGTATGTGGAGGTAGCAGTGTATAAATTACCCCCTTTGTTTGTGCTCGGGGCTCAGACCTTTGGAGACCACTCTCCTCTGAGCCCACCGGTGTTAAATAAACCTCCTATCCTCCAAGATCTCCGAGTGCCGCTTGATTCTTCCATCAGGCGATCCAGTCCAGGTTCCGTAACATATCAAGTTCCCATGTCAAGTTTGTTAAAAAACAAAATTTGAAGATTTCATTAGCTTGAGTAAGTGATTCATAAATTGGGCAGCATCCCATCTAGAGGGAAGCTCTTTGATCAAGCTGCAGAAGAGGAAAGGTTTTTAAAGAGAGAAGGAGCAGAAAAAGGAAATTCTTAGCAAAAACAAAGCATTACTTTAGGCAAGTTTGTCCTCCTAGTATTGACCAGGACATTCCAGTTAGGCTGGATAAAGTTTACAATTCTGCAGGGGTTGAAACTGTGATTAGGTTAGGTATTAAGTCTTGGTTTACTGATGTGGGGCCTTAACACAAGTGAGTCCATTTTGGGCCTGTGGTTTTCTTTTTAACAGGCTGCATATCTCACATGAGAAGTATGTAAACCCTTTAATATGCATTTCTTTTGAAACTCTAATTTTCTTAACATTTCAATGAAATATGTATTTTATTAATGTGGTATGATTTTTTTTTAAGATTTTATTTATTTATTCATGAGAGACAGAGAGAGAGAGGGAGAGAGGCAGAGGGAGAACCAGGCTCCCAAGGAACAGGAAGCCCGATGTGGGACTCGATCCCAGGACCCTGGGATCATGACCTGAGCCAAAGGCAGACGCTTAACCATCTGAGCCACCCAGGCGCCCTAATGTGGTATGATTATTTTAAAGTTATTCTAGTTAACATAAAATATTTGGGGAAAGGAGTTAAAATTTATTAATGAAAATGAACATAGAAATTGTTAGAAAATCAAATGAGTTACCATCAACCATAAATTGCATTAGACATTAATGGTTACTATTTAGAGCTAATAAAATACATTCATTTTAAATATATTTGAATTTTTAATATATATTAATAAGATTTTTGATAATTGAATCCTTTGGAAATTTTTCTTAGTGACAAGAAAAAAGTAAAATCATGACCCTCCTATCACTGAGAATATTCAAGAAGCACCTTATGAGTGTTAAACACCTTATTAAGAAAATGTGTACATATTAAGCCAATAGTTAGCGTAAGGAAGGAAATAACATTAGAGCCAAAATAGAGAATAGAAGAAGATCAATGAAACTATAGTTGGTTTCTTGAAAAGATAAACAGAATTGACGAACTCTTGACTAAGAAAAGACTCAAATATCAGAAATGAAAGAAGACATTATAACCAATGCCACAGAAGTAAAAAGAATCGTAAGAGATTATGAACAACTGTATGCCAACGAATCGGATAACCTAGAAGAAACTGATAAATTCCTAGAAAGAATCAAAAGAATAGAATCAAAAGAATACCTATTAAGACTGAACCATGAAGAAACAGAAAATCTGAACAGCCCAATAACAAACTAGAAGATTGAATCAGTAATCAAAAGTCTCCCAAAAACAAAAAATCCAGAACTAGGTGGCTTTGTTGCCAAATTCTACCAAATATTTAATAAAGAATGAATGCCCATCCTTCTCAAACTTGTTCAAGAATTGAAAAAGAGGGGACTCCTGGGTGGCTCAGTCAGTTAAATGTCTGCCTTCGGCTCAGATCATGATCCCAGGTCCTGGGATGGAGTCCCATGTTGGGCTCCTTGCTCAGTAGGGCATCTGCTTCTCCTTCTCCCTCTGCCGCTCCCCCTGCTTGTGTTCCCTCTCTCTGACAAATAAATAAAATCTTAAAAAAAAAAAAAGAATTGTAAAAGAGGAAACACTTCCAAATTTATTTTACAAAGTTGGCAATAACTTGACACCAAAGCCAGACAGACACTACAAGAAAACTTCAGGCACATATCCCTGATGAACATAAATGCAAAAATCTGCAACAAAATACTAGCAAACTCAATTTCAGAGCACATTAAAAGGATCATAAGAAATGTATACATATGGGGTAACTGGGTGGCTCAGTCAGGAGGGTTAAGCATCATGATCCCAGGGTCCTGGGATCGAGCCCCACAACTGGCTCCCTGCTCGGCGGGAAGCCTGCTTCTCCCTCTCCCACTCCCCCTGCTTGTGTTCCTACTCTTGCTATCTGTCAAGTAAATAAAATCTTTAAAGAAAAAAAAAAAAGAAATGTATACCTGGCATGAGAGTTTGGCATCACCAACCCTGAAGATACTTTCTAGTTTTATAAATTTATAAAGCCAGGCAAAATATAAATCCTATTTCTTGAATATATTCCCATAAGTATATTTAAAATGTTCTTCTGGGGCTAAGTATGGTAGAGAACACTCAACAGAGGCTGAAATATGAATGAGAAAAATAAAAAGATACAGACCTTTTAAGAAAGTAGAAGACACTGTTACAGATATTCACAGAGGAAGTAACTAGCAGGTCCAGACCCCTGACTCCCAGCTGGTTGCTGGCAGAGCTCAAACTAGAGCCTGTACTTCTTAGTTCTTATTCTAGGCCTCTTTCTACTTTACCACTTTGAGACTCCATAAATAGAGAAAAGTAACACAAAGAATAATATAGATAAGGCCCACAGGTTATCCTGTAAGCAAAAAATCAGGGCTTTCTTCAAGATGTGCAGAGAGCTAGTCAAAGTACGCTGCCTGAAAGAGGTAAAAGGAGAGGAAAGGGACCATGGGAAATGCAAATTATCCCAGGCAAAGGGAGTGCCAGGCCCTGATGCTTCAAAACAATAACAAAAAATTAACTGGGGAAGAGGACAGTTTTATATATTCCCTCGACTTGGAAACAAAAGAAAACGTAAGATGTCTAGTTCCTTCAGTATTCATTCATTCAGCAAATACTTCTTAGCACCTACTGTGTGGCATTTGCTGGGCCAAGTCCCGGAAACATGATAACCAAGGAATGCGTGGCCCTCACCCTCCAGGAGTATACAGTCCGAGAAAGGAGACAGGTGTCTGGTCTAGCAATAGCAAAAGTACAGGAGGGATTTTAGGGAAAGCAGAAGGTATGGGGAGAGACTGACCTAGTCAAGGAATCGTAACACAAGACTTGCTGGAGGAAGTGGTATTCATCAGAGTCAAAGGGATAAGTTAGAGGCAAGCAGGCAGAGGAGGAGGAAATCATTCTCTGTTACCTTCTCTTGACTTCTCTTCAGACTTAACAGAATTGGTGCACCTTCCCGCTGGGGTATCGAGACATCACCAGCCATGCTTTTTCCATCCTCTATGCAGGCTTGGCCTCTGTGCAACATCTTAATGGTGCTCAGCCCCAGAGTTCTCTCCTACCTACTTTCTTAGATTTGGTGATTTCTACCCAGATCACTAGCCTGATTTCCAGGCCTGATCTTGCCACTGAGCTACAAACTAATGTGTCCAACCATAGATTTCAAATCTGTTGTTTATCAGACATTTCAAACACACCATGGCTTACCTGGGGTAGCTCTCCACCTTTCTTCCATTTTGTGTGTTGAGTATACAAGCTCTCTTGGAACACACTAACATTAACAAGAGGAGCCAAGGTTGGTAAGGAGAAAAAGAGAGTATTTAAGCTCAGACAGGAAGGATGAGTAGTATTTGGCTATGCACTGAAGGAGGAAAACAGTATTTCAAAAGAATGACACTCATCCCTATTTTTACTTTATGTGTTCTCTTAACAATGCCCTAATAAGGGGTGCCTGGGTGGCTCAGTCGTTAAGCGTCTGCCTTCGGCTCACGTCGTGGTCCCAGGGTCCTGGGATCGAGCCCCACGTCAGGCTCCCTGCTCAGCGGGAAACCTGCTTCCCCCTCTCCCACTCCCTCTGCTTGTGTTCCCTCTAAAACAAAACAAAACAAAACAAAAAAACAATGCCCTAATAAGGCACAGGTGAGTTTTAAAAATTCTTTATTCTTTTATATGTAGCTTAAATTTTCATTAAAAATTAACCATATTTATTCTTAATAATGAAGTAATCTTTACAAAGAAACATATATGAACCTGGATCATTGGGAGAATATCAATGTGATGTCACTGAGTCCAGGGATCAGCATTAATTCCTGGACTAGACTTGGTTTTGCATGGTTCCTCCACTCTGTGTAGCTGGACTGGTAAAACCAAACAACTCTTGCAGCAATGAGTCATTATGGAAAACAAAAGACAGCAAAATGGTTTGCTACCTTTTTTGAATTCCTAGGTATGTGGCCTTGCCCTTCAGTTAAAAAAAAAAAAATCCATTTTTAACCTAACCACATCCTTCACTGACAGCTTTTTGTTGCAAATACAAAATGCAATAATGAGAAGAGTGAATAGTTCAACTCTCAGACTGATTTATAATGACAGTTTTCTGATACAAGGGAAATGAAGAATTGAACAGATTCTGTGAAGTGAAAATCCCCCAATTATGTTGTTCCCTTGTATTAATTAAACAGGTGCTAGGGAGTTTTTCAGAGTAGCACTTCTGAGACCTCTGTTGTGCGGAATTAGTTACAGTTGTTACATGTTGTGCTCTTCTCATCGCAAACACGGACACAAATCCTGACTGAGCATCTACCAGGTACAAAGTACAACTCTGCTTGGACTCCCTTGAGGAGTTGCTACTAATCCTGATACACTTCTTCCATATTACCAAATACTTGTTTGTTAAGAAAAATAGTCTGTTTTGGAGGACTTCCGATATTTATCAAATAACACTACTAAAAAAATTAATTAAAAAATCTTAGCCCATTTCACTACTATCGCCCTATTCCAGGATTCACAGAAGAAAAATACTTTCACTGGGTTCCACATGCATCAAAGAAATTATCCTTATTTTTAGATTAAGATTTAAGGTCTCTCAGAAACTGGACCATCTCATGCATGACCAGGAGTTAAACTAATCTAAATCTGTGACTTCAAAACCTGCAGCTTCTGACAAAACCTCACTCCCGATTTCCAGAATCTAAGAAACTAATCACTATTTTTTCTTAGTTACCTTGCAAATGCCTCAAAATCAACGTATCCACAACAAAACTTGTCATCTTCAACAAAACTATTCTTCCATTTATATTCTCTGCTTCTCTGGATGAATACCAGTATCTCGAACCAGAAGCCGAGAAATTATCCTAGAATCTTTTTCCTTACCCTTTATGTTCAGTCCACCACCAAGTTCTTGGAATTCCTCCTGCATCTCCATGACCAACTCCACCACTCCAGCTCAGGCCCTCATCTCTCATCTGAACAACTGACTATAGCTTCACTAATAGTGGTTTTTCTTCTAACCATGTCCCTTTTTCCCCATCAGTCATACAGTTATGGAAGCCCGTGCTCCATACTCTCATGGGCTTCATCTTTCTAAATCATCGCTACCATTTCAGAGATCTTTAACGGTTTCCTGTCCCTACAGAATATTATCTAAACTACTTTGCCTGGCTTACAAGACCCCTTTTGATCTGGCATCCGGCCTCTTCTGCCAGTCTTAACCTGTATGTCCCTGACCACTTTATCTTCTAATTCTCAGAAAATGTCTTCACTCACTCAGGTCTCCAGGCCCATATACATTTGGCTTATTCTTTGCATGGCATCCTGACCCCTTCTTGCCCATCCATGAAACTCTCATTGACAATTCAAGTCTAAACTCAAAGAGTATCTGCTGTATAAACTTACCTCGACTCCTGAGATCTCACAATCTCCTTTCCCTCTCTATACTGAATATATTAAGAATATAGTAACTGTCCTTTCATAATGATTTTTTTCTGTATAGGTCTGTCTCCTACTAGGTTACACATTCTTTGAAGATCCTTACAACTTTCTCACTTACAATAGGGCCTGACATGTGGTCAGATGCAGTATTTTTAAGACACTGATTTGAATGAATGTATGTATGAAAATACAAGGTTGACTTGAAAAAATAAGAAATCATTTTTGCCTCAATGGCTTTCCCACTCTCTCACCTATTATTATTCCAGGGGCCTAAGTCACCTTGGAAATTGGACATCTGAATCCTGCCTCTTGGTTAAGTTCCTTCAAGTCTGTTTTATGCCTTTTCCTGCAGAAAGGGACAGGGGTAAATTGGGAACAAGAGATGTGGGAATGCAAAGATGGATTTTGCCTTGGTCACCTCCAGAGTCCCTTTCAGTTTGATTGTCTCTGCCGAGGCAAATATATGTTATTATTAATGAATGATTTCAGGTCATTTATCAGACAGAACAATTGACTGAATTTCATCAACACTAAGAGGGAGGTTAAGAACAGAGTGAGGAAAATCACATGAAGCAAATCTGTATGCTCCTGTGAAGAGCCAACCCAGGGTTTGCAATATAGCAGCTTACAAAATTGGAATGCTTGTTTTGCTGTCTTTACACTGGAGATTTGCCCACTGCAGGGCTTAGTTCAGTGTGAGAATAGGGAATGCGCCCAGCACACTGAGGCTTCCAAACTCATATGAACAAGACCAAAAATGGAAATATGACCTAAAATAAAACCAAAAAGAAAAATGACCCATACCTTTTGTTTTACCAGGCCAGAGGGTTCATATTTCATCCATTACTACTTGCTAATTTATTTATTCAACTTCCCAAATGTTTTCTAAGATGTCATGTGAAAGACCAGATACCACTGGAGTTAGAAAAGACCTTAGACGTCATGTGGTCAGGTGCTTCCCAGACAGTGATCCCTGGTACCCTGGGGCTCTGATGTGATACTTCATGGGCCAAACAAGAGGACAAGATCCAGCCCCTTCTTTGCCTCAACTCCAGTACTAATCCTCTTGCTTATCACATTTGTTTGTTCAATAATGGAGTCTCACACATGACTTCATCTGGTGGGGATGAAAGAATTGTTTAAAAGTTTAAAATAGGGCGCCTGGGTGGCTCAGATGGTTAAGCGTCTGCCTTCGGCTCAGGTCATGATCTCAGGGTCCTGGGATCGAGTCCCGCATCGGGCTTCCTGCTCCTTGGGAGCCTGCTTCTCCCTCTGCCTCTCTCTCTCTCTCTCTGTCTCTCATGAATAAATAAATAAAATCTTTAAAAAAAATAAATAAAAGTTTAAAATATTCTGTTATGCCAAATTCCCTTGACCTATAAAGGAGGAATCTGAGGCTTGGAAAGGTAAGTGATTCCTCACTGAGTGGCGGATGACCAGGACCTGCCCACTCTAACGCCAATTAAAATGAAGGCAGTATCTCGAATAAGTTTCAGAGCCCAACTGCCTGAATTCAAACCCTGCCACTGTCACTTGACTTTGGGCAACTTATTTGTCCTATCTGGTCATCAGTCCTCATCTGAAAAATGGGATTCATACCGGCACATGCCTCAGAGAACTGCTTTGAGGAATAAATGGGTTAACCATAGAAAGTGTCTGGTATATAGGTAGTAAGCACTCAAAATATTACCTGTTGTTACTACAGCTCTTTTTGGTTTTACTGAACTCAAAAACTTCAGGGTTAGGCAACATGGTAGGTTCCTATCGTTGCTGTAACAGACTGTTACAAATTTAGTGGCTTAAAACAGCATAAACTTCTTATCGCAAAGTTATGGGGATCAGAAATCCAAAATGGAGCTCAACAGGATAAAATCAAGGTATCAACAGGGCTAATGTCCTTCTAGGGGCTCTAGGGGAGAATCTTCTCTCTTGATTTTCCCAGCTTCCAGAGGCTGGCCTGCATTCCTTGGCTTCTGGTCCCTTCTTCATCTTCAAAGTCAGTAAGGCAACAAAGGATAACTTTCCCATCTCAAGACCCTTAACTTAATCACATCTACAAAGGCTGTTTTGCCCTGTAAGGTGATATATTCACAGCTTCCGGGAATTTGAACATGGACATCTTTGGGGGACTATTATTCTGTGTATCATAGGCAAGTTATGTAAATAGGCAAAAATGGTTTTGTAGAAGAGGGAATGGTGTGGACTGCTTATGCCTTACCTAAAGGAAAGCACATTATTAAAAAAAATTAGAGTAAACATGGGCGCCTGGGTAGCTCAGATGGTTAAGTGTCTGCCTTCGGCTCAGGTCATGATCTCAGGGTCCTGGGATCGAGTCCCGCATCAGGCTCCCTGCTCCTTGGGAGCCTGCTTCTCGCTCTGCCTCTCTCTCTCTCTCATGAATAAATAAATAAAATCTTTAAAAAAAAAATAAAATAAAAAATAAAAAATAAAAAATATTAGAGTAAACAAACCAATACATTGCAGACCTGACTTGCATGAGGCCACTGGTTTGGGATCCCTGCTCTAGGACGTTCCACTTTTTTTTTTTTAAAGATTTTATTTATTTATTTGAGAGAGAATGAGATAGAGAGAGAGAGCATGAGAGGGGGGAGGGTCAGAGGGAGAAGCAGACTCCCTGCTGAGCAAGGAGCCCGATGCGGGACTCGATCCTGGGACTCCAGGATCATGACCTGAGCTGAAGGCAGTCGCTTAACTAACTGAGCCACCCAGGCACCCTAGGACATTCCACTTTTTGATTAGACCAGGTCTATGTGAAGCAAAGAAGGAAGGTGGTAATTACCAGAGTCTGTGTTACCTAAGAACCCTAGATAATTTGAGATATTTTTCTCATAATGAAACAATGTAAGTTTCTATCCAAATGCATGCAGTCTGCTTCCTACATGCTTTAAATACCTGGCCATGGGAAATGACCCAGTTTTTATCTCCCTCTGTTGACTATTTCAAATTAAACTCTTTAGCAGCCAATAACCACAGGAGTCATACCAACAGGTGCTTCATCCTACACTCCCATTTTATGTCTCTTTTTTAGCCATTACACCTGGTTGACTTGGAGATCCTCCACGGATGGCATCTGTTACCACCGTCTCCCTTGAAATATAGGCCCACGGTTGTTGATCTGCAAATGTTGATGAAAACCCAAACTGTATTGGTCTCTATTGTCTCATGGCTTTGCCACCATATGCTAAATCAAGTTACATTTCACAGTCAGCAGTTGAAAGAAATGAAGAAATAGTCAATGCAAAGACATCTTCCTTGGCACCACTGGGGAGGCAAAATATTAAACCTGCCTATCTATCGCCTTTATTCAGTCTAATTATTATCATTGTTAACATGGAAAGTGGCTCTTTAAAATGAGCACTGGAGGGAATGCAAGCTGGTACCACCACTGCAGAAAACAGCATGGAGTTTCCTCAAAAAAGTAAAAAAAGAATTACCATATGATCCAGTAATTTCACTACTGGGTATATACTTCCAAAGTCAATGGAAACACTAATTCAAAAAGATACATGCACCCCTATGTTTATTGCAGCATTATTTACAATAGCCAAGATAATGGAAGCAACCCAAGTGTCCATCCACAGATGAATGGCTAAAGAAGATGTGGTATACGTACACACACACACACACACACACACACACACACAGGAATGTTACTCAGCCTAAAAAAGAATAAAATCTTGCCATTTGTAATATGGATGGATCTAGAGGGTATAATGTTAAGTGAAATAAGTCAGAGAAAGACAACCATATGATTTTACACATACGTGGAATTTAAGAAACCTAAAAAAATGAACAAAGAATAAAAGATACAAACCAGGGGCGCCTGGGTGGCTCAGTCATTAAGCATCTGCCTTGGGCTCAGGTCATGATCCCAGGGTCCTGGGATCGAGCCCCGCATCACACTCCCTGCTCAGCGGGAAGCCTGCTTCCCCCTCTCCCACTCCCCCTTGCTTATGTTCCCTCTCTTGCTGTGTTTCTCTCTGTCAAATAAATAAAACCTTAAAAAAAAAAAAAAAGAGACAAACCATTGAACAGACTCTTAAATATAGAGGAAAAACTGATGGTTGCCAGAGGGGAGGCGGGTGGGGCACGGGTCAAACAAGTGAAGATTAAGAGCACACTTATGAATTGTTGAATCATTATATCGTACATCTGAAACTAATATAACACTGTATGTTAATTACACTTGAATTTTTTTAAATGAGCCCTAGAGGCTCCTTCTCCTGAGTGCATACATCAGTCACTAAAATGTAGGTTTGTCATCATAAGTAGGAGTTTCAAGCATGAAAAGCAAGAGTGTCCTTGAGGCAATGACCTTGAGGGAAGGAAGAGCAAGGAATAAGTAGGAAGAAGAGCGGTAAAAAACAGAAGATGAAGTTATCATGTGTCCATATGCATGAAAGCGGGCATGTGGGAAAATAACTAGGGGTGACTGTCAAAAGTCTTAGAAGGAAAGAGATGGTCTTCATCCATCTCTGACTGCTATGTGGGTGAGAGCGCTAAAGGTAAAAGAGTCTAAAGCCCGTGGAGCCATTAGCTTATTGAACTTTAGTTTATGAGTCATTATTTATCCAATAGATGGAAGGAAACAATTACTGTCCTCTGCCTTATTTTCAGAAAGGCAGCAAACTTCCAAGCACGGAGTCTTATCCCCACTGAATCTGTTCCTTCATCACGGAAGTGACACCTCTAATGGCCACAGAGACCAAGTGGTGAAGACGCTGGTACAAAAGAGGGTCAGGCAATTGCTTTTTGACTCTTACCGTATATATTTCCTCCTGCTGCTTTAACAAATTACCACAAACCTAGTGGTTTAAGACAACAGAAACTTGTTATCTTATAGTTCTGCAGGTCAGGAGTCTGAAATGAGTCTTATGAGGCTAAAATAAAAATGCAGGTAAGGCTGTGTTCCTTCTGGAGACTCTAGGGGAGAATTGGTTTCCTTATTTTTCTATCTTTCAGAGACCACCTGCATTCCTTGACTTGCAGCTCCTTCCTCTGTCTTCAAAGTACATCACTCCAACCTCTGCTCCTGTTGTCAAATTTCCCTTTTCTAACTTAGACCCTCTGGTCCCCCTCTCTAAGGACCCTTGTGATTACACTGGGCCCACCTAAATAATCCCCGATAATCTCCCCATCTCAAAATCCTTAATTTCATCACATCCACAAAGTCCCTTTTTTCCAGGTAAGGTGACATGTCTACAGATGCTGAGGATTAGGATGTGGGGGTCATTATTTTGTTGAGCAGATTTGTCAAAGATGAATTTATTCCAGAATGTACAAACCCAAATGTCCACAGAAGATAGACAAGTAATATAAATGAATCAACAGACAAAGGAATGATGGAAAGGGAAGTGAACTGGAGCATGGCTTTCAAATTTGAAAAATCATATGTAATTACCGTGTGGTTAAAAAAAAAAATGTCTTTGGTTCATGCCTGCTGATTTGTAGCCACTGTTTCAAACAAAATATTTGCTCGATCTTCAAAGAGCCTCTTTTGCCATAAGAAAGGGAGACACTTTCTGTTAAAATAGCCACACACACCCTGGAGCAAAACACACACTGCCATGAATCTATAAAAGGCTAAGAAGAATATGCTAAAAAAGAAGAATGAGGTGTAGAGGCCCGTGTTAGTGGAGAGACCCGCCAACAACTGATTGGAATAGGCCAGGAAGAAAGCTGACACAGGGAATATGGGATTTAAAAAAAAAAAAAAAAAAAGATGGTGACCCTGTTTCCAGCAGACTCAGAAAGAGTTCTCTGGCTTGGAGGCAGATGAGAGCCTAAGTAGTCTGCAAGGACTGATGGCTCATAAATTTCTGAAAGTAGCCACTGTGACATTGTAGCACAAGTTCCAAGGACACAGGCAGAGACAGCAGCAATGCCATGTTTTTGCTGGACTTGAACTTAGCCTCAGCCAACTCCTGAGGTTTGGTGTGGGTTATCAGGGAGAAGGGGATGGAGCATCAACTGGTGAAGATGTGTTGAGTATTTGGCTATGGTAAGAATGGACTTCATCATCGGTCATGGAACTCCAGGTTTGCAAATGCTCTGAAACTTGCATCAAAATCAGCATACACATCAAAGGTTTCTAGAGGCTTGAAATAGTACTGAATACATGGTAGCAGGGAGGAACATAAAGATGTATAGTTACTGGAGGAAGACAATTGGGGCAGCTCATGCATGAGGGGGGAATTCAATTAAAATCCACATAGGGAAAGACCTGCCCTTCTATTTAAAAACCAAAGGAAACAAGCAAGCAAGTACATGGATGTCTGGTTATGAAAGGGAAGGCTCTATGCTTCTCTAGAAGGGAGAAGTTGAGTCAAAGAAAAATTTATTTGCATACAAAACATAACAGAATATAAACATTTATGTGGGAGAGAGGAGGAAAACGAAGAGACAGAGGGAGGAAGACACAGACAAAATGCTTTACTGAACGATTTGTACTCAATAGGGGTGAAATTATAAATTAGCTTCTTCTGTTGTTCTATGCGACTGCCTTCCAACACGTTTTGTCAATCATTTTCCTGCCTCTGGATGAAATCTCCAAAGACATACAACAGCTTCTCCTGTCATTCACACATACCGGTGAATAGTCTAATATAAAATGCCCCATTTAGTCCTAATATCAAAGCCTTACTCTCTAAGTCAAACCCTATTCCCTGTCCTTCTGCATCTTGGGCTGGTAGAAGTGTGGAGAGCCTCAGCAGGGAAGGAAGCTGGGTCAGCTTCTGACTTTCATTCTTGTTCTCTTCTACTCACTAGGCTATCTGGTTTTCCAGCGCTCAGAAGGAGGGAGAGGGGAGAGAGAGGAGACAGAAAAGATTTGGCCTGACTGGTATGGCTGCCCCTGACATTGGTGGCCACCAAGAAAGCCCCCCTCCCTCACTCCCCTCTCTGTGCTTCATGGTCTCCACCTATGGGGAGTCTTTAGAAACCCCCATTACTGTGCATTTCTCTCCCGCTTTTCCCATATCACAGGAGACACCACCTCTGTCACCTCTAGCTGGTTGCTCATGACTCTCCCACCAGCCCTAGCATCCAGTGGTCCACCCCATACATGCTCCCCATCATGGGCTCATGTGCCCTCCAGGAGATCTCGTTGGGCAGAAGCTTTCAAAGTGGCCCAGGTTCAGCTCCTACATCAGTGCCTATCTGGTCCATATCTAGTAGAGCTGATCATTTTGAATGCAGCCCTGTGTCCTTGCTCTCCTGCCACAAATGGTTCCCCTTAAGCACTTTCCTTTATAAATTTTAGGTATAAATCAGGTTCCTCAATATCAGCAGGCACAGGTCAAGCTCTGCAGGTGATTTCCTAGAGCACCCCTCAGGAGATGAGATCAGAAATAAACACCCCTCTGCTTGTCTTCTATATCTTCCTGAAGTTACCCACAATCTTAAGAATCCCCCCTAGAACTCCCAGATAGAGGGAAAAGCCACAATTAATATCCTGTTACATACATGATACATATACATATGTATGCATATGTGTGTGTGTATATATATAAACATATATGTATATGTATGTATATATATCTATCTCTAGGTAGTGATTAGCTGCCTGAGAAATAAGGAACTGGAGCCCATGAATTCAAGGAACAGAGGTGAGGGTAGAGCAGTTTTCTGCAAGAAAACAACCAATAGATGCCAAGAAGAGAACTGATTAATAACACTGGGGAATCAAGAAATTTTAGAATGGTAATGATTGGCATGTAATTTTTAGTGGTTTCTGAATCTGGGCAGAAATGCCCTTCACTATGCCAAATCTTTAGGACAGTTCTGTCACCATATCTTCGTTGAATTAGTGCAGCATTGCTTTGGATAACAAAGGAGAGGAGTTTTCATTTCCATTTAGTAGAGAAAGGCAATATAGATTTGGAGCAGGCAGCATTATGGTGAAGTGAAGGTGGGAAGTTCTTAATGACTGAGCCAAAACAGAAAGTTACAGGCAACTGTAGGCCAGAGTTAGCCCCTCTTTTGGGGAATGTGCAGAAGTATTGAGAATCTTGGACTTCTTCTGGTTATTTAAGTTGGAAACTTGATTTATTTCATGTGAATGTCAAACAAGATGGTGCCTTCAGAAGGCAGGAGAGCTTGGAGGTAATCAGGACATATATAACTAATGTAGTATTCCCTGTTTTTTAAACTTTCTAGTATAAATTTGAGGTTCGAGGGTTCAATCAAACTTCAAAATGTTTCCCATTATATAGCAATATAGCAAAACAAACATTCCGAAGCTATTAAACACCTACAAGAATCAAGCACCAACTATGCATCTACTAGGACAAGTCTGACGTCTTTTGTTGACATTGGGTGAGTTTTGAGGATTAGACTGGGCCATTTCCCTAATGCTTTTGAACCTCTGGGATTTCAGTGTTTTATTCCTTGTCCTGTCCCTTCCATTGCCTCCAAGTTCCCTTATTCAGATCACATGCTTCCAGTCTCACTTTGAGGATGAGAACAGGACTATGATCAGACAAAAGCAGAGGACAGGGAAATCACTGGTCTTTCCAGGACTCCAGAAGTTTCTTTCAGAGGTCCTGCTAGGAGCCAAAGTGCAGAATGCAGATCCCAGTTTGGTCTGCCAAACTCGCCACGATACCCCAAATGCCATGGTAAGGTCAGCTGTGCTAGGCTGAGGTTTTATAACTTCTGCTATTCCAGGCCCTTGTAGGTTGACTCATTAAAGCCACAGGAGAGTGGCTCACAGCACTCAGGCTCACCCAAGGCTCATTTGTAAACCAGAAAATCAATTTTCTAATTTACAGTAATTCAGATTCAGCTACCATTTGTTTGGAGCATGCTGCATGCCAAACATTGAGCTCAAGGCTTTCTTACTCATGATCTCATCTAATCCTCCTGTCAATGGTCAATGGATGTCTCCAAAGGGAAGCCAATTTAGAAAAATGAAGAAGGTTTAAAGAGTTTCTTGGAAATATCAAATCAAGGCAAAGAGGAATAGATCACCTATGGAGGTAATCTTAAAATAGAAGGATGCTCTTGAGTCTTTCTCTTACATATACCTGCTCATGAAACCAATGTCAGTAAGGAAACCCAGACTGCTCCCCCTTGGCAGTGCAGGACCCTGTCTGATCAAAACTTTCTCCTACTCTTTTCAGTATTTTATGCTGATGCTTTGTGCCTCCCCACAACATCTTATTCCCTCACAACCAGACTGCCTCTGCAGAAGGAGGGGTAGGCACAGCAAGTTTTCTTTAATATAGGAAAATGTCCCCCATCTCTTAAATAGATGCAAACTCTTTCTTGAACCTGACTTACCTACTTTTCCATAGTAGCAGACTGGGCAATTTGCCTCCAGAGTAAATCTCTGGAACCTTCTCCACCTATGCTGAGAGCAGAAGGTAACCTATGCCCTCTCTGTGGCTCTAGGCATGTCTTAAAGATGTGGGAGAGAGGAGGCACACAGATGGAAGAGATTCAGACTTTTAAAGTTTATAATCACAAATAGTTTCTACACCTAAAAAAATAAAGTTTATAATCATATGGAAGAACTGTCAGGTGTGTCAGTTTGAGATTTTTAATTAATTTAAGCATTTATGCAGTGCCATGCATTATGTGTATAGAGATGAATGAGTCACTTTACTTTCTAAGAACTCATTGTCCAATGGGGAATACACACATTTAAGGAAATAATTCTAATGCAGTGAGCTAAATGTTAATGGAAGTATAAACATGGTACCACCAGAGAATTGAGGTTTGGAAAATTCTGACTCTGTGGCCAGGGAAAGTCTCACAGCTAAGGTGACATTTGAGCAGTTTTAAATTAAAAACAAATTCACTGGACAGGAATAGGAGGGGCAGTGGAAAAGGGGATGAAGAGGGATGTTTAGGGGAGGGCATTCCAAGTGGAAGGAACAGAGGCCTAAGACACCACATGACTCTCAAGAAAGTACAAGACACTTGGTATACCTACAGTGACTCATGAGTGGAAATGAGACTGAGAGTTAGGTGGGATCAAATCAAAACTGACTAACTGTTAAGATTAGAAGCCTATAGTAGCCAATAGGTACCAAATCTAAGCAATGTCATATAAAGAATGTATTGGCATTTTTAAAAGAATAGTGTTATGATTTGTGCAAGTTATTTTGTTTTGTAACTGCTAAGTAAAAATAATGTGTGAATGATATTTGTTTTAGGAAAGTCTATTATTCTATCTCATTGTGTTTAAAATATTTTGATAATATTCTAAATATTTCACAATGTACTTCCTTATTTAATATTTCCTGATATACCAACAACTTAACATATAGTATGTAGCTCTGGTGTAGTGGGAAGAGGGCTAAACCTAGACACAGCAAATTTGGCTCTGAGTCCCTACTCTTCCTCTTTCTAGCTGTGTGACCTTGTTGAGTCACTTAACTTTACAGAGATTCAATTTTTGCATCAATGAAATAGGGATATTGATATCCACTTTCTGGTTGGCAATGAGGATTAAATTAAGGAAAAAATGAGAAAGCCCTTGGACCTAAAAGGTCCCCCAGGGATTCCAATTCATGAAATATAAGATGCTGTTAGGTGATATTTAACAGACCCTGCTGATCTTGAGTGGTCAATTTCAATCTCCCTCTCTTTTCTGGAGGAGAGCATTCAGGCTCAGAGAGCGAAGACTAGGGATGGAGCTAAACCAAAGTCTGGACCCCCAAAACTATGCACCAGTGTAATTCAGGAATGGTTCTCTGGAATGACTTCATAAACAGGAAGCCAAAACCTCAAATAAAAACTTGTACAGAAGTGTGTTAATATATATGAAAAGAGGTCCTGATTCCTTGATCCAAATGTGACTGGTTTGCTGTTTAAATAAAAGAAATAAAAGAAAATCTGATGGTTAAGAGAGAATAACATATTCCACTTCTTCCACTCAATGAAAAAAAAATTAGCTCTCTTCCTTATCATAAACTATATTGTAAACTCATAACTGGTTCTAGTGTTACCTACTGATTAAAGGTTGATTTGCTGAGGACGAAAGTAAAATCTTGATTGAATGATAATCCCACTAAAGAGAAATAGGTGGATTCCTATTTTAACCCATATGGTTTCTGTGATAGAGTTTTCAGGAACAATACTCTTAATAAATCTGTCAAATTAAAAACAAAACAAGAATACTTTTTTCAAGAAAGTGAACATAGCCTCATTTATTAAAAATAGACTTTGTGTTCTTAAGATTCCAAGACTAAACAGAATAGACTACATGAATTTAAATAAAACCATTCAGGTAGAAAGGGGGAAATTTCTTTGTTAGAATTATAATAAAATTCAGGGGTGCCTGGGTGGCTCAGTCGTTAAGCGTCTGCCTTCGGCTCAGGTCATGGTCCCAGGGTCCTGGGATTGAGCCCCGCATCAGGCTCCCTGCTCAGTGGGAAGTCCGCTTCTCCCTCTCCCACTCCCCCTGCTTGTGTTCCCTCTCTCACTGTGTCTCTCCGTCAAATAAAAATCTTTTTAAAAAAAATTATAATAAAATTCAGAGTAAGAAATTCCATTTCATAGCAAATGGTGGGCTACATTATCAAACTAATCCTCTTGCTGAAGAAAACTAAAAATACTGGACAAAATGTAGTTTTTTTAAAAAGGATAGAAGAGTTGAAAAGATAATAAGATATTAAAGAATTCTAAATCCTAAGTGTAACTGGATCACTGAAGCTTCTTTTGTTCATATGTCATTTACCCAATCTCCCAAAATTAAACTTCAGATTTGACAGCTTCATACAGGAAAAAAGAAAGAAGCAAAAATCTAGAGCTTTCTTAAGATACAAAAACCAGTTAGAGACCTTCCTCACATTAAGACAGACCTCAAAGACTAACTGCTCAGCCAAAGATGAAACAGAATTAAGTATGTGTCCCAACTACTCCCCACGAAGAGAATTGCATGCCCACACCCAAAGGGAATTGTAAGGAGAGTTACACTGCAGAGAAGGGGAGAACAAAACAAAAATTCTGGAAAAGAAAAAAGTCATAAAACTTGGTCATAAAAAAATAAGTAAATAAACAAAAAAATAAATAACCTCTCAAAAAGTGATCCTAGAGTATGACTGCCCTCAAGGGCCAGCCAGAAGTGAAAACAAATCTTCTCTGGAGATATAAGTCTTCATACTAATCCTCAAAGTATCATTACAAATACCTATCTTCAAGGACAAAGAGTAAAATAAAGCTGAGGACACATGAAAACCAGGCATACCAAGCAAGCATCAGTAGAAAGAAAAGACAACAGAAAGATCCACAAAGTCTTCTGGTATTAAAGTTGGAAAAGCAGGTTATAAGTTAACTGTGCTTAAAATGTTGAAAAAATAAAGACAAACTTGACATACATAAATAGGAAAATACTGAAAGTGATCAAGTAGATTTGAAAAAGAACCAAATAGTGTCTAAAAATTTTAAGAATAACTATAATGGAAAACTCAGTGGTGGTGTCTGACAGCAGATGAAACAGAACTTAAGAGAATCAATAGGGGACTTCTGAGATGATGGTGGAGTAGGAGAATCCTAAGCACCCCTTGTCCCCAAAATACAATTAGATAATGCCCACATCAGTGTAAATAACCCAGAAAATGACCAGAAGACTGACAGAAGACTCTCCACAGCTAAATGTAGAGAAGAAGAACGAAGAGGGAAGAGACATGGTCAGGAACTCACCTGACCCAAGGGACTGTCCATGTCCATAGCAGGGAGGGATGCCATGGATACAGGAAGGGTACAGGAACAGACCCCCACACCAGGTACCCCACGCAGGGGGTCTCACATGGGGAAGACAAATCCCTATAATATCTGGCTTTGAAAACCAAAGGGGACTAACAATTGGTGGGGCTTAACACCTGGAACTTTAAAAATCAGCAGGCTTACCTCTGGGAAAACCAAGAGGATCATCTGAGTCTCCAACCTTAAAGAGATAGCACAAAAAAAACAGCCTTACTGAGATAGTGCATAGAAGCATCAGCTTGAAAAATGACTAGGGTATACAGGAGGGAGATTCATTTACAAATCTCAGAACACGGAGGGGCAGGGATCTTTGGGAGACTTCTCTAAGAACAAGACCTGGTGGTCACCATTTCCTCTCCCTACCCCCATCCCCCACTTACATACACAGACACCTGAGGTAATTGTATGTATGTTCCATATATACAATGGAATATTACTCAACCAGTAAGGCATGAACACTCTCCACCTAGCTTGCTAAAAGCATGCTCCATCCACATGTTCCCCTCCATCCTAGACTCAGCAGTTTTCCAATGCAGCAGCAGTTCCCCTCCTGCAGCAGACCAACAATGGACCTTGCTAGTACTGCATGCCTTACCCTCAGATTCTTCCTCAAACATGCCTTTTCCAGCTCAGCCTTTCTCAACAAGAGTCTTTGAGGGCAGCTGCAGGTCTCCTCCCACAGGGGACCTGCATGCCCTGCCTCCACATTTTCTTGCAGAACTGCCTCCTCCAACAGCCCTTGATAAGAGTCCATCCAAGTGCTGCCACAGCCTGGCAGTGTGCAAGTAGCCCCAACAAGGGCCAGCACCACTCCAAAGGGACTCCTGCCTAGATAGAGGGGGAGATAACCACACACCCTGGTCTGATTGGGGCCCCAACAGTGGGCTGGGAGCAAACATCTGGTCTGACTACAGGCCCCACCCATCAAGAAAAGCTTCTGTTGTACAACAAACAGAAAGTGCCCTGCAGTTCAGTGCTTCTGCATCTCTGGCAAATGGCTGGTCTGACTCAACTCAAGATAGAGTTGGCCCCAGACTGGCCCACTAACACCACAGGGACCAAACCCTGCCCAGAACAGGCAAAGAGAGCCATTGCAAATGACTTAAAACAAATGCAACTGTGCTACAAGAGTAAGGCACATGCAACACACATAGAAGACACCGCTGAGGTGCCAGGTTCTTATGAACAGGGGACAATTCATTGCAGGCCACTGCAGGAACTCCTCATCATAAGGCCACTACTTTCAAGAGCAGGAGATGTAGCTGACTTTTCTAACACAAGAAACAGAGACATAGAGTTGTAAAAAATGAGAGGACAGCAGAATATATCCCAGATGAAAGAACAGGACAAAATCAGAGCAAGGGAGTTAAACAAAATGGAGGTAAGTAATAAGCCTGAAAGAGATTTTGAAGTAATCATCATAGAGATACTCACTGGACTTGAGAAAAGAGTAGGGGACCTCTGTGAGAGCCGTAACAAAGAAATAAAAACCTAAAGAGTAACCAATCAGAGATGAGGAATTCAATAATAAATTAAAAATACACCAGAGGGAGTAATTAGTAAACTAGAGGAAGGAATGGATCACCAACCTGGAGGACAGAGTAATAAACAATCAGGCTGAACAGGAAAGAGAAAATAGAAAGAGAACATAATAAAAAATAAAAATATTGCTTAGGGAACTCAGCAATACCATTAAGTGTAATAACATTGCATTATAGGATTCCAGAAAGAGGAGAGAGAGAAAAACAGACAAATATTTTATTTGAAGAAATAGCTGAAAATTTCCCAAATCAGGGAAAGGAAACAAAAACCCAAATCCAGAGGCACAGAGAGTCCCCAACAATAATCAACCCAAGGAGGTCTACACCAAGACACATAGTAGTTAAAATAGAGCTACCCTATGACCCAACAACTGCACTACTGGTATTTACCCCAAAGACACAGATGTAGTGAAAAGAAGGGCCATATGTACCCCAATGTTCATAGCAGCAAGGTCCACAATAGCCAAACTGTGGAAAGAGCCAAGATGCCCTTCAACAGATGAATGGATAAAGATATGTTCCATATATATAATGGAATACTACTCAGCCATCAGAAAGAATGAACACCCAACTTTTACATCAACATGGATGGGACTGGAGGAGATTATGTTAAGTGAAATAAGTCAAGCAGAGAAAGTCAATTATCATATGGTTTCACTTATTTGTGGAACATAAGGAATAGCATGGAGGACATTAGGAGAAGGAAGGGTAAAATGAAGGGGGGTGGAAATCGGAGGGGGAGACGAACCATGAGAGACTATGGACTCTGAGAAACAAACTGAGGGTTTTAGAAGGGAGGGGGTGGGGGATGGGTTTGCCCAGTGATGGCTATTAAGGAGGGCGCATACTGCATGGAGCACTGGGTGTTATACAAAAACAATGAATCATGGCACACTACATAAAAAACTAATGATGTACTGTATGGCGACTAACAAAATAAAATTAAGTATGATTAGACAGAAGAAAACAAAATGGCAAAAAGTAATGATAAATGTAGAATTTTAAAAGCAGCAAGAGTAAAGAAAACAGATACAAGGGAAACCCTATAAGGCTATAGCTTATTTTTTGGCAGAAATTTTGCAGGCCAGAAGAAAATGGCATGATACATTCTGCAAAAAACAAAACCTGCAGCCAAGAATACTCTAACCACCAAGGGTATCATTCTGAATATAAGGAGATGTAAGGAGTTTCCCAGACAAACAAAAGTTAAAGGAATTCATGACCACTAAACCAGCCCTACAAGAAATGTTAAAGGGGACTCTCTGAGTGGAAAGGAAAGACCCTAAGGAGGAGTAAGAAAGGTAGGAAGCAGAAAAGCTGTAAGATTAGGTATATCTATAAAAATAAGTCAAGAGATTCACAAAATAAAAGGATATAAAGTATGATACCATATATCTAAAATGTAGGGGGGAGAGAAGTAAAGAATGTGTTCAAACTTAAGCAACCATCAGCTTAATATAGACTATGTATAAGATGTTATATACAAGCCTAATGGTAACCTCCAAAAACTGGTAATAGAACGCAAAAAATAAAGAGAAAGGAATCTAAGTATCTTACTGAAGAAAGCCAACAAACCATAAGAGAAGAGAGCAAGAGAGGAAAAGCACTACAAAGAAAACCACAAAACAATGAACAAGATGGTAATAAGTATGTACATATCAATAATTACTTTGAAGTAAATGGGCTAAACACTCCAACCAAAAGACATAGGGTGACAGAACAGATTAAGAAAAAAAAAAACAAGACCCAAATCTTGAGGAAGGCGGTGGTAGAGTAGGAGGACCCAAGTCTTGCCTTATCCCACATATACAACTAGATACTATCAAATCATCCTAAATACCCCCAGAAATCGACCTAAAGAATGACAAAACAAACTCCACAACTAAAGGTAGAGAAGAGGACACATCAAGTAAGGTAGTAAGTATGGAGACGTGGTTTAGGGGAGAAACATCCTGGCTGCTGCAGAGGGGAGGGAGCCGTGGTCACAGAGAAGGGTGAGAGAGAAGAGGACACTGGGGAAAGCACAAGGAGACTGTTTACCCATAACTATTTGCTTGGAAAATGAGAGGGGTCGAATTTCATGAGTTCTTGCAACCAGTGGGGTGTAAAGCCTAGAGTTTTAAAACTCAGCAGGCTTGGCCTGGATAGAGCCTAGAGGGTACTGTGCTGCTCTTGGACAGAAGGCTGGCAAACAACCTGAGGTATACAGCGTGGAAACATATGTGAAGAGCACTTAGGGCACAAAGTGAGATTATCTTAGCTCTTCCCTAAGAGGAAGCATTCATGGACACAACTTTCTGGGGAATAAAGGAGCTAGCTAGCTGGTGCCATTTCTCTGCTCCACCCCTCAGGACAAACACAGCGCCATTGACCGGGGCGGGGTGGGGGTGGGCAGCACAGTGCCAACACTGCTGACTAACTTGCTTACACTAAGCCCCACCCCCCTGTGCTCCAGTAGAACTGCCCTTCTTAGTCACACTTACTTCAGTCCCTGCACAATGGGCCTCTCCTCCAAAAAACCAGCACAAATCTCCGCTCACACCATGTGTCCCAACCAGAGAGTCTTGCAAGGCTTCAGTTCCAGTTGAAGTGGTGATGGGTCTCATTTCACAAGCAGACCAGAGCATGCCTAGTTAAAAGTCACCATATTCAGGCCAGGGACCAAACACTGCCAAAAACAGGCAAGGAGAACCTCTGCAGATGACTAGCCTGAAGGATAGAGCAACCAGAACACAACAGCAGAGTGCATGCAGCACACACCGGAGATACTTCCAGAAGCATCAGGCACTGGGCACTATATGACCTCTTCCTCATAAGGTCATTACTTTCAGGAACGGGAGACATTACTGGCTTTTCTAACACAGAGAAGTAGACAGAAACTTAAAGTAAAACAAAGGAATTTATCCCAAATGAAAAAACAAGATAAGGTCATGGCCAGAGATGTAAGCTAAACAGATATAAGTAACATGCCTGATGGAGAATTTAAAGCAACAATCATAAGGATATTCACTGGACTTGAGAAAAGAGTGGAAGATTTCAGGGAGACCCTTGCCACAAAGGTAGAAGAGTTAATAAAGATTCAGAGATGAAGAGTGCAATAAACAAGATGAGAAACACACTTGATGCAATGAACAGCAGGCTGGAAGAAGCAGAGGAATGAATGAATGACTTAGAAAACAAAGTGGTAGAAAGTAATGAGGCTGAAGAAAAGAGAGAAAGAAGAATTATGTAAAACGAGAATAGACTGGGAATTCAGTGACTCCAAATGTAATAACATTTGCGTTATAGGAGTCCCAGAAGAAGACGAGAGAAAGAGGGGGCAGAAATTTTGAAGAAATAATAGCTGAAAATGTCCCTGATCTGGGGAAATAAACAGACATCCAGATCCAGGAGGCACAGAGAACACCCATCAAAATCAACAAAAACAAGCCAACACCAAAACATACTGTAATTAAATTTGCAAAATCTAACGATAAAGGAAAAGTCTTTAAAGCAACAAGACAAAAGTAGTCATTAACTTACAAGGGAAAACCCAAAAGGCTAGCTGGAGATTTTTCAACAGAAACTTGGCAGGCCAGAATAGAGTGGCATGATATATTCAAAGTGATGAATGGGAAAAATAAGCAGTCAAGAATACTCTACCCAGCAAGGCTATCATTCAATACAGAAGGAGAAATACAGAGTTTCCAAAACAAACAAAAATTAAAGAAATTCCTGATCACCAAACCCCCCAAAAAAGGGGACTCTTTGAGTGCAAAGGAGAGACCAAAAGTGACAGTATAAAGACCAAAGCAGTAAAAATGAACATTTCTATAAAAAAAGAAATGAGTCACAGAACTCACAAAGAAGGATATAAAATATAATAACATATACCTAAAACATGGGGAGAAGAATGGGTTTAAACTTAATTGACCATCAATATAATATAGACTGCTATATGCACGAGAAGTTAAATACAAATAGTTAAATACAAATACTGAGTATGGATTTCTCTTTATTTTTTCTACTATACACCTGGCTTCTTAAATTTGTACATTAGTGTGTCTTAGTAGTTTCCAAGCAATTATCTTCTTGAAAATTTCCTGAGAATATTCACAATATTTTGTGTTCCATTATCAGAAAAGTATATGTACCTACATATATGAAGAACTCTTAAAACTACCTAAGAAAAAAAGAAACAATTGAAAAATGGGCAAACAACTTGAGCAGACACCTCACCAGTGAGGATGTATGAATGGTTAATATAGCTATGACAAGATCATCACTAATCACTACAGAAATTAAAATTAAAATGACAGATACCACTACCCACTCATCAAATTGCTAAAAAAAAAAAAAAACTAACCATATAAAGCAGTAGTTAGGATACAGAGCAACTAGGACCCTCAAACACAGCTGAAATGAATATAACATGTTATAATCACTTTGAAAAATGGCTTTGCAGTTTCTTTTAAATTAAACATAAACCTATAATACGATACAGCCATTTCTCTCCTTGGTATCTACGCAAAATAAATAAAAGCATATGTCCATATAAACTTGTGTGAATATTCAGAGCAGTTTAACAGCCAAAAAAAAAAAAATCAATCCAAATGACCACCAAGAGGTGAATGAATAAATTGTGGCACATTACTCAGAAATAAAAAGAATGAGTGACTTAAACACATAACAGTATAGATAAATCTCAAAATCATTATGATGAAGTAAGCCAGATGAAAAAAAAATACTGTATGATTCCATTTTTATAAAGTTCTAGAAAATGCAAACTAATCAATAGTGACAAAAATCAGATTAGTGATTGCCTGGGAACAGAGACAGAGGAAGGAAGGGACTACAAAGGGGCCTGAGGGAACTATGGGGGGCAACAGCAGGGTCAGATATCTTGATTGTAATGACAGCTGTATGGGTCTGTACAGGTCTCAAAATTCACCAACTGTATATTTTAACTTATGAAATTTATTGTATGTCAATTATAACAAGATTTTTTAAAATAGCTAAAAAGCAGAAAGGGTTACAGAAGACAAAGGGGTTGAGGACATGTGATAAAAGTATTTGGTCACGCTATATTACTCATCCTGGAAAGTTCTTTTTTTTTTTTTTTTAAGTATGAATGAAAATCTTCCAAGCATTTTGAAGACAATTATCTTCTGAAGATTGAACTGAATGACATCTCAGTTCCTTTCACCTCTGTGATTTGGAATCAATGTTGACACATTACTACATTATATCATTACAGATGTCGACAATTTTCAGACCTTATGTGTACCAGATATTTCTCATGAATCCTCATTTTTAAACATCTATTTATGAAATTCCATTATACCTCCTGTTTATGTAATTGTACATGACTTTTCCAGTCCTTTTTTAAAGCAAAGACATTGGTCTAGTTGTCCTAGATGCTCATAGCCAACTATTAGTAACTTCAGGTTTTTGTTTTTTTTTTAAAGAAATACTGCTTTTATAAACCCAGAGGGAAAAATATGATGCTTGTTAAATTCAGTGATCAATCAACTGGAGAGGCCACTTGTATATTCAAACAATTTTCTCTTTTTAGTAGAAGAATGTTTTAATTCAGAAAAGGCATCATATGAAATAGCTCTCGTGGTTCTTTTAAGTTTGTTTTAGTGAGACAGTAATTACAATTCAATGTGTTAAATTCTGTAGTTACAAATTGCTAAATGAAGTTTGTTCATATAACCAATATTTTAAGAACTTTGTTTAAATGTGTAATATTATAATATAGTAGTGATGTGTTGTACCATAAATGTTAAAATGAAATCATACTACAGGGGCACCTGGGTGGCTCAGTTGGTTAATAGTCCAACTCTTGATTTTGGCTCTGGTCATGATCTCAGGGTCATGAGATCAAGCCCCAGGTCAGGCTCTGCACTCAGTGGAGAGTCTGCTTGAGATTCTCTTTTTTTTTTTTTTTTAAAGAATTTATTTATTTATTTGAGAGAGAGAATGAGATAGAGAGCATGAGAGGGGGGAGGGTCAGAGAGAGAGGCAGACTCCCTGCTAAGCAGGGAGCCCGACGTGGGACTCAATCCCGGGACTCCAGGATCATGACCTGAGCCGAAGGCAGTCGCTTAACCAACTGAGCCACCCAGGCGCCCCTAAAATAATAATTTTCAATCTTTTTGGGTTTTTTTGGGGGGGGGCTCAAACATATAACATTTACAAATGAAGAGTGAAACTACACAAAAGAAACATCTTAGCAAATTGATGCTATTTTTGAGGTCATCTACAAATCCTGTTCCCATAGCAACACAAGTACTTCTCTAGATTTCTTCCTTTACACTTCATACTTTGCTTAATCATGAATTTTCAGAGAAATACCTTAGGTATCTATTTTGCAATTAAATTAATTGCTTCATTGTTAACCCAACATTCACTCTCTGTCCTTTCAGAGAATGTTTAAACACACTGATGAATAAAAAAGTAAAACATAGTTGCAGACTATTTACAGGAAAATAAAATAGCTTCTGAAATGTCAATATAATGTACAAATAAGGTTTCTAAATTTAATTGTTAGCTTTTATAAGACAATGGCAAATCTTCACTAGTAGTAACAACACTGTGATTTTTAATTTATTCTTCCTGAGTCAAACTGAAGAACGAACTTGAAACTAAATCAGTCCCATCTGGATAATATTCACATTATATAAGAAATATTGGCAATGACTAGAATTGAATATTTCAAAAACATCCACACATACATACAAATATAGGGATGATGGGCTATAACCGGATCAATCAGTCATATCACCTCAAATCACGATTTGTTTTCCTTCTTACTAGTCTCTACCCTCCCTCTTCAACCTATGGCTATGAAAAATAACAAAGGGAATAACTTAAAACTTCAAATAATCCTTTTTTCCGTAGCTATAGTTTTACCCTGACTTCTTCAAGTGGGCCTAAAAAAACTCAAAGTGATATTAAGTATTATTTTAAAAATATAGAATCCCTTCTTTCCACAAAAATCTCAACATACTATTCACCACTGAGGGATATAGAGCATTCCAGAAGAGTCTGAAAAAAAAAAAATCTAGAACTCATCAAGGTACATGCCATCCAAAGTTGGACAGATATGGGTTCAAATCCTAATAAAGTGTGGTACTTTTGGCAAGTTATTGAAACTCTATGTACCAGTCAGAGTTTGGTCAATAAAGCAGAAATTGCTTGTGGTATGTCAAATACATAGGTCTGGAGAGTTAAGAAAGCATTGGGATGACGAGTCAGGCAAGGATCAGGGAAGTCATTGCTGTGCTCAAAAACTCAGGAAGAGTAAGAATCATGGGAAACTGCCACTGCTCACTCAGAGGCTCACATAAGGAAGTCACTCGTCTAACCTCACATCTGTCCCTCTGCAAGCCGTATGCCTATGACACCACATCAGGAGCAATATGGCCTCTCTTCTTGCACGTGGCCCAGCAGCAGTGTAACATGGTAACTTGCTGTTGGGAATTCTGGGGAATACAGTCCCCAGGCTTTCAGCCTGTGCAACACAAGGAAGAGAAGAGTGGGCTGAGAAGTGTTACTGAACTGCCACCTAAAAATCTAGCACATTCTATATTTCTCAGTGATTTCAAATGTAAAAATATTTTCAAGAGTGTATCAAGACTGTAGAGGGAGCACCTGCTTCAATATTCTCTTGCATCAAATCCCCCTAATGTGAGAGGAAAAAAATACATATATGTAAATTCGTACACACATTTATTCAGATATAGCTATAGATGATATAGATGATATAAAGCATAAGAGGACAGAAACACACAAGTTGTTAAGAATCATGGAAAAATAAAATGCAGATGGGATCAAACTGATAACAGCTGTGACAAACAGCAAAAAAATAATCAGGACAATAGCACTGTTAAAGACTAAAAACAGAATCTAACTTGGATTGAACTAAAAAGCAGAAAAGTGTTCCAGAAAATCATTACAGTTAATTAAAGAAGTGAATTTAGGAAAATAAGATCAGGCCTCTTCACCCTTGCAAAATGCAATAGAACCAAGTTTTTGTAGGATTTATTCATTTTTATTAGTGGTGCAGAGTTGGTTTTTCAGTATCACTTTTAAACCTAATTTTCATGTAATTTAACGAATTGTGATTCAAATATTTATTGCATCACTATCCGAGTTCTTTAATTCAGAATCTAGCAATAGAGGACTTAGAAATTACAACTTCTCTGATTTTCTTTAAAAGGCACCATATTGCCTTTGATAGTGATTATACATTTATACAAAAATATCATATACCAGCTATAAAGCTTTATTTAAGACCTATGGGAGGGGAAATTTCATAATTCAACTGAAAGTTTAGGAAGTTTAGCAATTCAATGTGATATAGGATATGCAATGTGTATATATGTTTGTGATACATATATGTATCAATGTATAAGTGATATACAGATATATTTGTGATTTTAAAAGTAAGCATTCTAATGATAGTCTATGTATAAGAATAAAGCTCTTCAAGAAAAGTTAAGATGCCTATGCATTTTGATTGGTTCAACACTATTTAGAGATGATCTACTCTAATGGTTGCACGCTATTTGCTTAAACTTAGCTATAAAGATGAGAAATTAAAAAGGACAAGGCCTTAATCCAAGGGTATAGTCAGAAGAGGCAAAAACTCTACTTCCTGGAATTAGGGTGTGTTAAGCGTGGTCCTGCTAGAAGCAGGTGCCAGGACAGGATTAAACGTGAAAGCATTTTTATTAGGGAGAATGGCTAGGAGAGAAAATGGAAAGGAGCCAAAAGTGACTGTGAGAAGCATCAAACCACAATACAAGTTTGACCCCAACGAAAGGAGAGAGGGAAGGAAATTGAGTGGACATATTGTAGATTACTATACATCTAAGAAAATTTTGGCAAGGCCATTGGAGAGAACCACGCTAAAATCCAGCCAGCAAATGAGGCCTATATCCCCCAGGAATTAGTGGTGGGCCAGGAACCACCCCTAGGAAACAAGGAGAAAGAGCTATGATGAACTCAGAAGCTGCTCATCATTGGTCAGTTAGGCTCCCAGTAGCTGGAGTCCCACCCCATGTATTCTTGATGGCTGCCACATCCACAGTCCACTGTCCACAACCAGCAGGAGTCTCTCTGAGAGAGCCTTCTCTTTGAGGGACTCCCTGGAATCTATCTTCTCATGGTGACCTCCTCTGAAGTTTAGAGAGGATTCTAAGGCAGAATCCAATTTTATGTGGGCAAATGTACCCTACTCTATACCCAATTTTAGAGCTCAACCCTTGATTTACATAAATATTTCTTCCATGTCTCAAGGAAATTGTCTAAAGCAAGTTATATGTTAAGCGAGCCCCCCCAAATCTGTTCCTCTTTCCCAAAAAAGTATTTGGAGGTGTTACAGATTTAATTGTGTCCCTAAAAAAACAAAAACAAAACAAAACAAAAAAACAACGCTGGCATCTTAATGCCCTGTAACTCAGAATATAACATTATTTGTAAATAAGGTCTTTACAGAGGTAATCAAGTTAGGATGAGATCACTAAGATGGGCCTTAATCCAAAATGGCAGGAGTACTTATAAAAAATAAATCTGGACACACATACACAGAAGGAAAATGATGTGAAGACACATAGGGAGAAAGCCACGTGAAGGTGGAGGGTTAGAGTGAGTCATCTACAAGCCACAGAGTAATAAGGGTACCTAGCAAACCTCAGAAGCTAGGAGAGGCATGGACCAGATTCTCCTTCATAACCCTCAGTAGGAATCAATGCTGCTGACAACTTGAATTTGGACTTCTAGCCTCTAAAATTTCTGTTATTTTAAGCCACGTAGTTTGTGGTACTTTGTTATGGCAGCCTCAGGAAACTACCATAGGGGGGCTACCCTGAATAGGATGGAATAAAATGCCTTAAGTAAATTCAGTGTTAGTGTAGACCACTACCTTAGAACAACCAAGCCCAAAGCTTAGTTCATAACCCAGTAATGTGCCAAAAGAATCTCCCTGCATCAGCAACAAGCTTACTGAAAATTCGAGTCCTTACTTGAGAATGAGGGCATATCCATACAGCTTACTAGTAACAAATTAAGTTTAGTAAAACTTGGCTTATAACTTGGACATTTTTAAACTAAAATTGAGCATTATTAAGATTTACTGAGCCTTCTATTGAACACTCCACTACCTGCTTGGTAATTTTGTCAGTGACAACTTTAAAACTCCCAAAATTTTTAGGGAGAGTTAACATTTTTAGCTCATCATAAATCATTGTGTATTGAGTTGGATAGGACTTTTAATTATTGCTCTTATTGCATTAGTGAAGAGATCTGGTTAGGTTCAGGGGGTGGGGATTATCAACAGGCAGACTATTACAAGTTTTAAAAATATTACTGATCACTTGTTCTTTAATGGTCAGACTTTCCAGTTCTTTTTATAAATCCACTAAGTTATTTTTCTACTGGAGACTGGGAGCAAGTCAGATTGGTGGTTCATGGGTCTTTGGGTCCCTTCTAAGGGAGCCATTTGTAAAATTGGGTAACCAGTGCCATAACCTCATTCCACCCCTTCTCTAGCTCTTTTTTGTTAATGAAGAAACTGAAGATCAGTGTCTGGTTTTGACATGTGAATGGGTGGTTACCCTATCTTACTATAGAAATATTCTTGTTTTTAATAAAGATTTGTTGAGTGCTTTAAAATGACAGGCTATGTGGAGATTTTTAATACAAAATCTTATTTAATCAACCAAAAAAGTGCAGTGGATACTATTATCTCATTTTCACAGATAAGGAAACAGATTTGGAAACATTAAGCAAGTTACCAGAGTTTAACATTGTTAAAACTGACAGAGTTAAGATTTGATCATTGACAAGTTTTCAAAGCTCATGTGCTTACTCTCTGCCAGTGTTTCTTAAACTGGGCATCTGCTGAATGGTTGAGTTGCCCCCAAATTCATATGTTAAAATCCTAACTCCCAAAGATAATGGTATTAGTAGGTGAGGACTTTTAGAGGTGTTTATATCATGAGGATAGAACCCTTATGAAAGGGATGGGTGTCCCTTTCATAGGGATATAAGGAGAAGTCTGAAACCTGAGAGCTCTCACTCAATCATGCTGGCACTCTAATCTCAGGCTTCCAGCCTCCAGAACTATGAGAAATAAATTCTCTTGTTTATATGCCCCCCAGGCTGTGGTGTTTTGTTATAGTAGCTCAGATGGACTCAGATAGCATCCATGGACCTCTGGGGTCAATTTCCTTTTCCCAGGGGTCTGCAAGTCTAGGCACATTTTTCTTTTAATTTCATAAAAGCACATCCTGAGGATTAGCTGGATGAGCACTTTCCAGCTGACTAATGATAGGTGATTCAAGTGCTGATGAGGCATCAGTATTTACAGCTAAGTACTTGCCAAGTGAAGGCCAAATGAAGTTGGAACTTGCTAGTGCATGAAGAGTTTCTAACAGTTTTCAGAAAAAACCTGGAAGACCCGAGTCATCTCATGACAAATGTTGGTAGAAGCATGCCAGTTGTAAAGAATCTGCACAGTAGCTGTGTCTCATGAAAGTTACCTTCAACCTCTAAAAATCTGCAATTCTGATAGACTGCCATGCCACTCAGGCAGGAAAAAGATGGCATAATCAAGGGAATAATGCAGGACAATTTAATGAAGAGACTTGTACAAATTTTGTGGGCAAGTTTAAGGGAAATTCAGGAGAGATGGGGTAGTGCTCCAGGACAAGTGGTAGTAAGAAACTTGAAGGGTTTAGGGAAGGAGCTATTACTCCAACTTGGAGGGCGAGAGAGAGAGAGACCTGTGACCTTTAGTATAGAAATACAACTGTGATTTGGGGACCCATTAGAGAGAGTGCAAGATCTCCACGTACCACCACTTGCCTGTTGATAATCCCCAACCCCTGAGCCTAACCAGAAGCCAAAGGTCAAAGTACCCTTGGTGGAGTCATATAGGTCACCCTACCTGAGCATGAATCAAGGTAGAGAGTAGTGGAGAGTGAGCTGGTGGGGCAAAGGAAGGTATCCAGCCTTGTCATATTAACTAAAGATGTAGTGCCTTGTCACAGTAAGATTGAAATTAATGTCTTATTTTCTGGAAAGTATAAGTATGTATTAATCTGAATTACTGATGTAAAGTATGACACCATATACCTAAAACGTAGAGTGGAGTACAGAATATGTTCATACTTAAGTGATCATTAACATAGAATGCTATGTGCAGAAGATGTTATATACAAGCCTAATGGAAACCACAAATCAAAAATCTATAATAGATGTGCAAAAAATAAAGGAAAAGGAATCCAGGTATATCACTAAAGAGAGCCAGTAAACAAGGAAAGAAGACAGCACAAGAGAAAAAAGGAACAGAGAATAACTACAAAAACAACCACAAAACAAGTAACAAAATTGTAATAAGTACATACCTATGAATAATTACTCTGAATGTAAATGGACTAAATGCTCTAATCAAAAGACACAGGAGGACAGACTGGATTAAAAAAAAAAAAAAGCAAGACCCATCTATATGCTGCCTACAAGAGACTCATTTCAGACCTGAAGACACATGTAGATTGAAAGTGAAAGGGATGGGGGACCAGAGCAAGATGGCAGAGGAGTAGGAGACCTGGATTTCGTCTGGTCTCAGGAATTCAGCTGGATAGGGATCAAACCATTCTGAACACCTACAAACTCAACAGGAGATCGAAGAAAAGAACAGCAACAACTCTCTGAACAGAAAAGTGACCACGTTCTGGAAGGTAGGATGTGCGGAGAAGTGAATCTGAGGCGCTATTCGGGAGGATAGACGGCGGGGGAGGGGGCCTCCGTCGGCCACTTTTGGCAAGTGATAGAGCTGCGGAGCACAAAATCAGAACTTTTAGAAGTCGGCTATGCTGAGGGACGTCGCTCGAGTGGCTAAGCTGGGGGTGGAACCCTCGCGGGACAGTGTGGTCTCAGGACCCTCGGGGTCACAGAAAGACCGGGGGTGCCTGAGTGCGGCAGAGCTCCCAGGTATTGGAGCGGGGAAGCCAGCTGCAGAGACGGAGCCGAGGTGCGGGCTCTCAGCTCAGGGTTGCCATAAACCGTGATCCGTGGCACAGTCGGGCCACTGCTCCTCCAGCAGGGACCCAACAAGCGGCAGATCCAGGGAGACTCCCCTTCCTCCCCCGGGAGGAGCGGCGCGGGAGCGCACCCCGGGATCTGCTGGGATTGGAGACTCCATACCGAGTCGGGTGCCAGAGAGAGAAACGCTCAGTCACAGGCCGGGTGAGCACAGAGTGCAGCCGGAGACCGGGGAGACAGGGGTGACTGACTGCTTTTCTCTGGGGGCGCACTGAGGAGCGGGGCCCCGAGTTCTCGGCTCCTCCGGGGCGAGACTGGGAGGCCGCCATTTTCACTCTTGGCCTCCAAAACTGGACGGAAAGCTTGCAGGGAACAAAAGCTCCCAAGAGCAAACCCAAGCAGATTCCTTAGCCTGGAGCGGGCAAGGGTGGGGCAATTCCGCCTCCAGCAAAGACATTTGGGAACCACGGCAACAGGCCCCTCCCCCAGAAGATCAGCAAGAACAGCCAGCAAGACCAAGTTTACGGATCAATGAGAATGGCAGAACTCCAGCGCTAGGGGAATATTGCACATAGAATCCATGGCTTCTTTACCATGATTCTGTAGTCTTTCAAAGTTAATTTTTAACTGTCTTTTTTTTTTTTTGAATTTTTCTTTTTCCCTTTTTCAACCAACACATTATCAATCCCTTTTTTAAAAAACATTTTTATTTTTCATTTTTAGAGTCATATTCTATCCCTTCATAGTAGTTACCCTTATTTTTGGCATATATATATAAGTTGTTCTCTCTCTAAAATTTTGAGATAGTTTCTTCTAACAGATCAAGATATACCCTAAATCTCTAGTGTATGGTTTTGTTCTACTATCCTGCCTGATCACATTCTCTCCCTTTTTTGTTTTAAAAAATCCTCTTCTTTCTTTTTTCAAACAACTTATCAATTCCTTTTATACAATTTTTTATAATTTTCATCTTTACAGCCATATTCCATCTCTTCATCATATCAACCCTTATTTTTGTGCATACATAAGTTTTTCTTTCTTTAAAATTTTGGGAGGCACTTCCTTCTAACAGACCAAAATACACCCAAAATCTAGTGTGTGGCACTGATCTATGCACCAGCCTCATCATATTTGATCATATTCTGTTTTTTTTGTTTTTTTTGTTTTTGTTTGTTTTTATCTTTATCTTTTTCTCTTCTTTCTTTCCTTTTGTTTTCCCCCAGCTTCAGGTCTTTTCTGATTTGTTTAGAGTATATTTTCTGGGGACCTTGTTACCCTATTAGCATTTTGTTCTCTCATTAATCTATTATCCTCTGGACAAAATGACAAGATGGAAAAAATCACCTCAACAAAAAGAACAAGAGGTAGTACTGACTGCCAGGGACCTACTCAATACGGACATTAGTACGATGTCAGATCTAGAGTTCAGAATCATCACTTTAAAGATACTAGCTGGGCTTGAAAAAAGCATGGAAGTTATTAGAGAAACCCTTTCTGGAGAAATAAAAGAACTAAAATCTAACCAAGTTGAAATCAAAAAGGCTATTAATGAGGAGCAATCAAAAATGGGGGCGCTAACTGCTAGGATAAATGAGGCAGAAGAGAGAATCAGTGATATAGAAGACCAAATGATGGAAAATAAAGAAGCTGAGAAAGAGAGAGATAAACAACTACTGGATCACAAGGGCAGAATTCGAGAGATAAGCGATACCATAAGACGAAACAACATTAGAATAATTGGGATCCCAGAAGAAGAAGAAAGAGAGAGAGGGGCAGAAGGTATAATGGAGCAAATTATAGCAGAGAACTTCCCTAACGTGGGGAAGGAAACAGGCATCAAAATCCAGGAAGCACAGAGAACCCCTCTCAAAATCAATAAAATTAGGTCAACACCCCGACATCTAATAGTAAAACTTACGAGTCTCAGACAAAGAGAAAATCCTGAAAGCAGCTCGGGAGAAGAGATCTGTAACCTACAATGGTAGAAACATTAGATTGGCAACAGACCTATCCACAGAGACCTGGCAGGCCAGAAAGGACTGGCAGGATATATTCAGAGCACTAAATGAGAAAAATATGCAGCCAAGAATACTATATCCAGCTAGGCTGTCATTGAAAATAGAAGGAGAGAGAAAAAGCTTCCAGGACAAACAAAAACTAAAGGAATTTGCAAACACGAAACCAGCCCTACAAGAAATCTTGAAAGGGGTCCTCTAAGCAAAGAGAGAGCCTAAAAGCAACATAGACCAGAAAGGAACACAGACAATATACAGTAACAGTCACCTTACAGGCAATACAATGGCACTAAATTTCTATCTTTTAATAGTTACCCTGAATGTAAATGGGCTCAATGCCCCAATCAAAAGACACAGGCTATCAGACTGGATTAAAAAACAAGACCCATCAATATGCTGTCTGCAAGAGACTCATTTTAAACCCAAAGACATCCCCAGATTGAAAGTGAGGGGGTGGAAAACCATTTACCATGCTAATGGACACCAAAAGAAAGCTGGGGTGGCAATCCTTATATCAGACAAATTAGATTTTAAACCAAAGACTGTAATAAGAGATGAGGAAGGACACTATATCCTACTTAAAGGGTCTATCCAACAAGAAGATCTAACAATTGTAAATATCTATGCCCCTAACATGGGAGCAGCCAATTATATAAGGCAATTAATAACAAAAGCAAAGAAACACATCGACAACAATACAATAATAGTGGGGGACTTTAACACCCCCCTCACTGAAATGGACCGATCGTCTAAGCGAAAGATCAACAAGGAAATAAAGGCTTTAAATGACACACTGGACCAAATGGACTTCACAGACATATTCAGAACATTCCATCCCAAAGCAACGGAATACACATTCTTCTCTAGTGCCCATGGAACATTCTCCAGAATCGATCACATCCTAGGTCATAAATCAGGTCTCAACCGGTACCAAAAAATTGGGATCATTCCCTATTTTCAGACCACAATGCTTTGAAACTAGAACTCAATCACAAGAGGAAAGTCAGAAAGAACTCAAATACATGGAGGCTAAAGAGCATCCTACTAAAGAATGAATGGGTCAACCAGGAAATTAAAGAAGAATTTAAAAAATTCATGGAAACCAATGAAAATGAAAACACGTCTGTTCAAAATCTTTGGGATGCAGCAAAGGTGGTCCTAAGAGGAAAGTATATAGCAATACAAGCCTTTCTCCAGAAACAAAAAAGGTCTCAAGTACACAACCTAACCCTACAGCTAAGGGAGCTGGAGAAAGAACGGCAAATAAAGCCTAAACCCAGCAGGAGAAGAGAAATAATAAAGATCAGAGCAGAAATCAATGAAATAGAAACCCAAAGAACAGTAGAACAGATCAATGAAACCAGGAGCTGGTTCTTTGAAAGAATTAACAAGATTGATAAACCCCTGGCCAGACTTATCAAAAAGAAAAGAGAAATGACCCAAATCAACAAAATCATGAAAGAAAGAGGAGAGATCACAACCAACACCAAAGAAATACAAACAATTATAAGAACATATTATGAGCAACTCTATGCCAGCAAATTAGATAACCTGGAAGAAATGGATGCATTCCTAGAGATGTATCAACTACCAAAACTGAAGTAGGAAGAAACAGAAAACCTAAACAGACCTATAACCACTAAGGAAATTGAAGCAGTCATCAAAAATCTCCCAAAAAACAAAAGCCCAGGGCCAGATGGCTTCCCAGGGGAATTCTACCAAACATTTCAAGAAGAATTAATACCTATTCTTCTGAAACTGTTCCAAAAAATAGAAATGGAAGGAAAACTTCCAAACTCGTTTTATGAGGCCACCATTACCTTGATCCCCAAACCAGACAAAGACCCCATCAAAAAGGAGAATTACAGACCAATATCCCTGATGAACATGGATGCAAAAATTCTCACCAAAATACTAGCCAATAGGATCCAACAGTACATTAAAAGGATTATTCACCACGACCAAGTGGGATTTATCTCTGGGCTGCAAGGGTGGTTCAACATCCGCAAATCAATCAACATGATACAATACATTAACAAAAGAAAGAACAAGAATCATATGATCCTCTCAATAGATGCAGAAAAAGCTTTTGACAAAGTACAGCATCCTTTCCTGATCAAAACTCTTCAGAGTATAGGGATAGAGGGTACATACCTCAATATCATAAAAGCCATCTATGAAAAATCCACAGCAAATATCATTCTCAATGGGGAAAAACTGAGGTTTCCCCCTAAGGTTAGGAACATGGCGGGCATGTCCACTATCACCACTGCTATTCAACATAGTATTAGAAGTCCTAGCCACAGCAATCAGACAACAAAAAGAAATCAAAGGCATCCAAATAGGCAAAGAAGTAGTCAAACTCTCACTCTTTGCAGATGATATGATACTTTATGTGGAAAACCCAAAAGACTCCACCCCAAAACTGCTAGAACTCATACAGGAATTCAGTCAAGTGGCAGGATATAAAATCAATGCACAGAAGTCAGTGGCATTCCTATACACCAACAACAAGACAGAAGAAAGAGAAATTAAGGAGTCGATCCCATTTACAATTGCACCCAAAACCATAAGATACCTAAGAATAAATCTAACCAAAGAGGTAAAGAATCTACACTCAGAAAACTATAAAATACTCATGAAATAAACTGAGGAAGACACAAAGAAATGGAAAAACGTTCCATGCTCATGGTTTGGAAGAACAAATATTGTGAAGATGAATATTGTGAAGATGTCAATGCTATCTAGAGCAATCTACACATTCAATGCAATCCCCATCAAAATACCATCCACTTTTTTCAAAGAAATGGAACAAATAATCCTAAAATTTGTATGGAACCAGAAAAGACCCCGCATAGCCAGAGGAATGTTGAAAAAGAAAAGCAAAGCCGGCGGCATCACAATTCCGGACTTCCAGCTCTATTACAAAGCTGTCATCATCAAGATAGTATGGTACTGGCACAAAAACAGACACACAGATCAATGGAACAGAATAGAGAGCCCAGAAATGGACCCTCAACTCTATGGTCAACTCATCTTTGACAACGCAGGAAAGAATGTCCAGTGGAAAAAAGACAGTCTCTTCAACAAATGGTGTTGGGAAAATTGGACAGCTACGTGCAGAAGAATGAAACTGGACCATTTCCTTACACCACACACAAAAATAGACTCCAAATGGTTGAAAGACCTCAATGTGAGATAGGAGTCCATCAAAATCCTAAAGGAGAACACAGGCAACAACCTCTTCGACCTCAGCCGCAGCAGCTTCTTCCTAGAAACATCACCAAAGGCAAGGGAAGCAAGGGCAAAGATGAACTATTGGGACTTCATCACGATAAAAAGCTTTTGCACAGCAAAAGAAACAGTGAACAAAACCAAAACACAACTGACAGAATGGGAGAAGATATTTGCAAATGACATATCAGATAAAGGGCTAGTATCCAAAATCTATAAAGAACTTATCAAACTCAACACCCAAAGAACAAAGAATCCAATCAAGAAATGGGCAGAAGACATGAACAGACATTTTTCCAAAGAAGACATCCAAATGGCCCACAGACACATGAAAAAGTGCTCAACATCACTTGGCATCAGGGAAATCCAAATCAAAACGTCAATGAGATACCACCTCACACCAGTCAGAATGGCTAAAATTAACAAGTCAGGAAACGACAGATGTTGGCGGGGATGCGGAGAAAGGGGAACCCTCCTACACTGTTGGTGGGAATGCAAGCTGGTGCAATCACTCTGGAAAACAGTATGGAGGTTCCTCAAAAAGTTGAAAATAGAGCTACCATGCGACCCAGCAATTGCACTACTATTTACCCCAAAGATACAAATGTAGGGATCTGAAGGGGTACGTGCACCCTGAAGTTTATAGCAGCAATGTCCACAATAGCCAAACTGTGGAAAGAGCCAAGATGTCCATCGACAGATGAATGGATAAAGAAGATGTGATATATATATACAATGGACTATTATGCAGCCATCAAAAAACAACCCCGAAATCCTGCCATTTGCAACGACGTGGATGGAACTGGAGGGTGTTATGCTGAGCGAAATAAGTCAATCAGAGAAAGACATGTATCATATGACCTCAGATACGAGGAATTCTTAATCTCAGGAAACAAACTGAGGGTCGCTGGAGTTGGGGGTGGGGTGGGAGGAATGGGGTGGCTGGGTGATAGACATTGGGGAGGGTATGTGCTATGGTGAGCACTGCAAATTGTGCAAGACTGTTGAATCACAGATCTGTACCTCTGAAACAAATAATGCAATATATGTTAAGAAAAAAAAATGAAGACGACGATAGCAGGAGGGGAAGAATGAAGGGGGGGAATCGGAGGGGCAGACAAACCATGAGAGACTATGGACTCTGAAAAACAAACTAAGGGTTCTAGAGGGGAGGGGGGTGGGAGGATGGCTTAGCCTGGTGATGTGTATTAAAGAGGGCACGTTCTGCATGGAGCACTGGGTGTTATGCACAAATAATGAATCATGGAACACTACATCAAAAGCTAATGATGTATTGTATGGTCATTAACATAACAATGAAAAAATTTTAAAAAATGAAAGTGAAAGGGATGGAAAAGCATCTATCATGCAAGTGGTAGTGAAAAGAAAGCCAGGGTAGCAATACTTAAATAGAACAAAAGAGACTTTAAAACAAAGTCTGTAATAAAATAAAATAAAAATTTTTTAAAAAGAGTATAAAAATACACAAAGGACACTATATATAAAGGGAAAATCCAAAAAGAACAATTGTAAATATTTTGGCACCCAATATGGAACACCCAAATACTAATAAACAATAAGTGTTTTTACTTAAAAGTTTATTAAAATAAATTTTATAAATTTAAAATATTAAAATAATAAATTTAAAATTAAATAAATTTAATAAAGATATTTATTAAAATTTAATTTTACACTTACACTTACAACAATGGATAGATCATCCAATTGGAAAATCAACAAGGAAACAGTGGTTTTGAATGACACAGTGGAGAAGATGGATCTAACAGACACATTCAGAACATTCCATACTAAAATAGCAGCATACACATTCTTTTCAAGTGTACATGGAATACTCTTCAGAAGAGATCACATCAAGTCTCAACAAATTCAAAATGACTGAAGTCATACTATGCATCTTTTCTGAGCAAAAGGCTATGAAACTAGAAATCAACCACAAGAAAAAATCTGGAAAGAACACAAATACATGGAGGTTAAATCACGTGCTATTAAACAATGAATGGGTCAACCAAGTAATCAAAGAGGAAATCAAAAAATACATAGAGACAAATGAAAATTAAAACACAATGTCTTAAAATCTTCAAGATACAGGGAAAGCTGTTCTAAGAGGAAAGTTTATAATGATACAAGCCTACCTCAAGTAGCAAGAAAATTCTCAAACAACCTAACCTTATACTTAAATGAGCTAGAAAAAACAAAACAAACCCAAAACCAGTAGAAGGAAATGTATTAGTGCAGAAATAAAATAGAAACTAAAAAAGGAAACAACAAACAAAACCAACAGAACAAAAAATCAATGAAAACAGGATCCTGGTTCTTTGAAAAGATCCAGAAAAACTGATAAATCTTTAGCTAGACTCAACATACAAATTAAGAAGAGGGGCGCCTTGCTGGCTCAGTCAGAAAAGCATGTGACTCAATCTTGGGGTTGTGAATTCAGGCACCATGCTTGGTGTAGAGATTACTTAAAAGAATTAACAAAAGGAGAAATGAGAGAGGAGAAATAACTGACACCACAGTAATACAAAGGATTATAAGAGAATATTTTGAAAAAAGATATGGCAACAAATTGGACAACCTAGAAAAAATGGACAAATTCCTAGAAACATAACCTCCCAAAACTGAATCATGAATAGAAGATTTGGACGGAGTGATTACCAGCAATGAAATGGAATCAATAATCATAAAACTCCCAACAAACAAAAATCCAGGAACAGAAGGCTTCACAGGAGAATTATATTAAACATTTAAAGAAGAGTTAATACCTATTCTTCTCAAACTATTCCAAACAATAGAAGAGGAAGGACCAAACAATAGAAGAGAAAGGACCAAACAATAGAAGAGGAAGGAAAGTTTCCAAATTCATTCTATAAGTCTAGCATTACCCTGATACCAATGCCAGATAAAGACATTACAAAAAAAAAAAAAGAGAGTGAGAACTATAAGCCAATATCTCAGGTGAACATGGATGCAAAAATCTTCCAAATATTTGCAAACTGAATCCAACAATACATTAAAAGAATCATTCACCATGATCAAGTGGGATTTACTCCCAGGATGCAAGGGTGGTTCAATATTTGCAAATAATCAACATGATACATCATATCGACAAAAGAAAGGATAAAAACCATATAATATTTCAATAGATGAAGCATCTGACAAAGTACAACATCCATTCATGACAAAAACCCTCAATAAAGTAGGATTAGAGGGAATATACCTCGACATACTAAAGGCTGTGTATGAAAAACCCACAGCTAATATCATCATCAATGGGGAAAAACAGACTTCCCCCTAAGATCAGAAACATGACAAGAATGTTCACTTTCACCACTTTTATTCAACATAATACTGGAAGTCCTAGCCACAGCAATTAGACATCAAAAATAAAAGCCATTCAAGTTGGTAAGGAAAAAATGAAACTTTCACTATTTGCAGATGACATGATACCATATATAGAAAACTCTAAAGTCGCCACCAAAAAACTGCTAGAATAAATTATTTCAATAAAGTCACAGGATACAAAATCAACATACAGAAATCCATTGCATCTCTACACTAATAATGAAGTAGAGGAGAAATAAAGACAATCCCATTGACAACTATACCAAAAATAATAAAATACCAAGGAATAAAGTTAACCAAGGAGGTGAAAGACCTGTACTCTGAAAAATATAAAACACTGATGAAAGAAACTGACCAAATGGAACAATATCCCATGTTCATGGACTGGAGAAACAAATATTGTTAAATGTCCCTACTAACCAAAGTCATCTATAGATTTTATGCAATCCCTATCAAAATGCCAACAGCATTTTTCACAGAACTAGAAGAAATAATCCTAAAATCTGTATGGAACTACAAAAATAAAATACATGAATAGCCAAAACAGTCTTGAAAAAAAACAAAGTTGAAATCCCAGATTTCAAAATATACTACAAAATTTGTAGCAATCAAAACAGAATGGTATTGGCACAAAAATAGACACACAGATAAACAGAACAGAATGGAGACCCCAGAAATAAACCCAAAATTATATGGTCAATGAATCTTTGACAAAGGAGGCAAGAATATGCAATTGGAAAAAGACAGTCTTCAACAAAAGGTGTTGGTAAAACTGGACCGCTACATGCAAAAGAGTGAAACTGGACCACTTTCTTACACCATACACAAAAATAAACTCAAGATGGATTAAGGACCTAAATGTGAGACCTGAAACCATAAAAATCTTAGAAGAGAGCACAGGCATTCTCTGGCAACAGCTGTGGAAATATTTTTTTAGATAGGTCTCCTCAGGGAAGGGAAAGAAAAGCAAAAATATATATTAGGACTACATCAAAGTAAGAAGCTCTGCACAGCAAAGGAATCAACAAAACTAAAAGACAGCCCACTGAAATGGAAAAAGATATTTGCATAATGGCTTATCTGATAAAAAGATATCAAAAAAAAGTAGTATCCAAAATACATAGAGAACTTACACAACAAAAAATAACAAAAACAAAACAAAACCCAAAAAACCCCAAACAATCCAACTAAAAAATAGGCAGAAGACATGAACAGACATTTCTCTAAAGGAGATATCCAGATGACCAATACATGAAAAGATGCTCAACATCACTCATCAGGGAAATGCAAATAGAAACCACAATGAGGTATCACCTCACTCCTGTCAGAATGGCTAAAATCAAAAACACAAGTGTTGACAAGGATGTGAAGAAAAAGGAATACTTGTGCACTGTTGGGTCAAAAGGCAAACTGGTGCAACCATTGTGGAAAACAGCATGGAGTTTCCTTAGAAAGTTAAAAATAGAATTACCATATGATCCAGTAATTCCACTACTGGGTATTTACCCAAAGAATATAAAAATACTAACTTGAAAAGATATATGCACCCCCACATTGATTATGACATTTTTTTACAATAGCCAAATTATGGAAGCAGCCCAAGTGTCCACCAATAGATGAATGGATAAGAGATAAAGTGATACATATGATCTATATATGTACACAAATACACAATGGACTATTACTCAGCCATAAAAAATAATGAAATCTTGCCATTTGCAATGACATCAATGGAGCTAGAAGGTATAATGTTAAGTGAAAGAAGTCAGTATGAGAAATAATATTATAGAAAATTGATGGTTACCAGAGGGGAGATAGATGAGGGGATGGGTGAAATAGGTGAGGGGATTAAGAGTACACTTCTGATGAGCACTAATTTATAGAATTGTTGAATCACTATATTATATACCTGAAACTAACAGAACAGTGTATGTTAACTACACTGGAATTTTTTAAAAAACAAAACTTTGAGATATTATGTCTCATTTAAATTACCAATAACATTCTTGTTGACTCATGTCAAAATTTGGGTGTAGGCACTTGTACATAAAAGTGTAACTTCTTGGTTAATTCTTTTTAAATAAAAGGCTGAAAATTACCATTGTATGCCAAATTATTTCCAAATGACTTCAATTGCCTGGAATGATGAATCTGGGTCAACAAAAAGAAAAGCCCTCAATTCTTTTTCAAAAATTGTATTTCCCAAACACAACATAAGGAAACCACATCTAGAAGTCGTTCTTGCGAAAAAGATCTAGTGGCTTTAATGAATACAAGATTGCTATAAGCTACAATGTGACACAATTGATAGGAAATTTAAGGTAATCTTAGCCCAAAGGCAGATTAAGAAACTTCAGATCAAAGGAACTGATTCCCTGGGGCTTCAAATAGATTGATAAATACCTGGAATGTATTGAGAAGGACATTGGCAAAAGGATGAGCATGGATAAAGGACCTCAAAACCAAGTTATAAAAACAATTTACAGACACTATGGATGCAGAGCCTGGAGACAATTTAAGGAAGATTTGATATGGCAAACATCTGAAGCTTTATGGGAGAGGAATTAGACTGGTTCCGTGTGACTCCAGATGGCAAGACTAGGAGCAATGAGGATAAATCACAGGCAAAAAGATTTGGACTCGAAATAAAGAACTTAGGAGAAACTAGAGCTGTCCACGGGTAGAAAGACTTGTCCCTTGAAGTGGGAGGCTGAAGAGGAGAATGGACCTTAAGGATGTTGAAAGATTCTTGCAATGAAGACACAGTTGCATCGAATGATCTCTGAGGATCTGTGATCAGATGACAAGAGCATATTAAAACTGATGCCAGATTGAAATGGCTACCATGGAATGAGCAAGAAATTAAGTTTTAGATGTAAAGAAAAGAAGACAGAACTCTGACCATGAGTGTATCTGGTGGTTAATAAAAAGAAATGGGGCAAGGGCAGAAAAGGCTACATAGACAAGAAAATGTATTGTAAAGAGGATGGAAAATATTGATAGGAACATGTGTGTTTTACTTTTTAGATGTTTTTCTAAAGATGGATTCAGTGGCGCCTGGGTGGCTCAGTCGTTAAGCATCTGCCTTCGGCTCAGGTCATGGTCCCAGAGTCCTGGGATCGAGCCCCGTGTCGGGCTCCCTGCTCCATGGGCAGCCTGCTTCTCCCTCTCCCTCTCCCACTCCCTCTGCTTGTGTTCCCTCTCACTCTGTCTTTATCAAATAAATAAATAAAATCTTTAAAAAAAATAAAGATGGATTCAAAACAGTTCTTTATACCATTCATTACTTATCTTTCATCATTTCTGGTATCAGATAAACTCCATAGAGAATGCTTTTTTCCTACATTTTTGATGCCAATATACTTAAAACAGGATTCAGAAGTAGAAAGAAAGCAGGAATAAATGCTTTTGTCAATGTCTCAGAAAATGCATGACTGTACATAAAAGCGGTCAAAGACAACTGTGGAGGTTGGAAAGTATGACTTTAAACAGAACACTTCAGTTGTTCAATATCTTTATCTCCCCAAATGTGTAATAGCTGTTATATTGTAAAACTTACCAAATGAGTAAAACATTGTTCTTCCTCAGATTTTTTGTGCCACTTTAAATTGAGTTCAGAAGTTGACCAACAGTGAATTATTCTGCTACACATATAATGGGCAATATTGATTTAGAATCAAATAACTGGAACTTTCAAGAAAAACCAACAGTGTGGAATTTGATTACAATCAGGCCCAACAGCAGGTGGCTTTTTGTTTTGCTTTGAGTTTTATTTATTTGAGAGAGAAAAACAGAGAGAGCACAAGTATGGTTGGGGGAGGGGCAGAAGGAGAGGGAAAGAGAAACTCAAGCAGACCCCAGGCTGATCACGGAGCCCTGTGCAGGGCTCAATCTCACGACCTGAGATCATGACCTGAGCCAAAACCAAGTCAGAAGTCATCCAGGTGCACACACCCCCTCCACACACATACACACACACAAAGCAGGTGTTTTAAGCATACTTTCAAGTAATGGGCTCAAAAATTGGTACTTTATCGTGCTTTCATCTTCAAGATCATGACCTAAGGGGCTGGCATCTCTTCCCTCACCCTCAAGATGAAAAGATCTTCAAAAAGAAAATTAGGGGGTGCCTGGGTGGCTCAGATGGTTAAGCGTCTGCCTTCAGCTCGGGTCATGATCCCGGGGTCCTGGGATCGAGTCCCGCATCGGGCTCCCTGCTCCTTGGGAGCCTGCTTCTCCCTCTGCCTCTCTCTCTCTTTGTCTCTCATGAATAAATAAATAAATAAAAAAAACCCAACCTAATTGTTGTAAGAATTTCCATTTAAAAGAAAAAAAGAAAAAGAAAATTAAAAGATAAGCAAGATGACTTGATAAGCAAGCTTCTGTGACAAGATTCTTTATCCACCCCTGGAACCCTATGAAGAGAATGAACAGGATGAGGAAAAATGAGAAGGAGCACAAAACAGCTCCACACCTTCTCAGCAACCAAAAGCAAACAAAAATAGTGGCTATTTCTTCTCATGCCTTGGGAATCCAGCTAGCCCAGCCTGAAGAAAACCCCCGTAAAGTTAAAGACCACACCTAAGGCCAGTGAGGCCAAGTGACTTGAAGTAAATACATGAATAAGGATTCTAATAGTTGGAAATGTGTGCCAAGATAAGTTAGACGTGGTTCCTCCCCTCAAGGGGCTTCTAGGGCATAAAAGCGGCATAATAGTGACATGAACTCTCTCACATAAGGATTCTAAAAGAGGTGTACACACAGTGTATGAAACTTTATGAAATTCGAGAAGATCATCAAAGGGCGATTGAGAGAAAAGATGTAGTGCTCTGAGCTATGAACAATGGGCAAAATTCCACTGGATGGAAAGAGTTGAAAGAGCAGAAGAGATTGCAAAAGTAAAGGCACAGCATGAAATGCCTGGCAGCCCAGCCACTGGCTCAGCACCCCTAGAAGCCTCCTGGTAGTCCTGCCATGTCTCATTATCTAATATCCCCATCCCTGCATGGATATTCCAATAACATTGATGGAGTTTGAATTCATTGGTTTCCCAATGGGACAACAGACATTTCCTTAGGCCAGCTGACTTAGCAGGAACCTGCTTCTTCCTATGAGTGTTTAAGGCCACAGGGAGGTAGAAAAGGATTAAGGTCTGAGTTGCTGCAGAGGCCATTTACATGTGTCTCAGGGATCAAGGCACAGAAGGAAGGGCTACATCCCTGCCAAGAATGCAGTAGGAGCAAATAATTAAGTAAGCTGAAATGATTCTAAGTGGGAGAATCCAGAGCGGCAGAATAGAGCTTTACTGCAACAAAGGAAACTATGTTGCTAAAACAATAACAAAACAAAACAAATCTATCATCTGTATCCTTCCATTCAAACTTCTCAAGTTCTAGCCAATACCACCTGAATACACTCATTTAACCAAACAGGATGTGCTAAGCTTTAACCATCAAAGGTTTGGCTGTGACAAGTCTCTGGCCTACAAGGTCAGACCTCAAACTGGAATTTTTGTTTCTTCAAACCCAAGGAGCTCCTAAGACCAGGGGAGGTGGTTTGGAAATAGGACTTTTTACAGCTCATACTTCAGCTCTAACCCAAAGGTTAATACAGATGTGGTTGTATTTAATTTCTTATAAGAGTCTTTACATATAGTATCTCACATAGGGAGACAAAGCTACTGATCCAGCTCCAGGAGGACTTGGAAACTTCCCATGGAATTAGCTTATACAGAAAGTCACCTATATCACTAGGACCCTTCTGTCAGTTTCACCAGGTTGTTGGGACACAGTTTCCTGCTGGTATGGGAGTGATTTGCAACCATGATTAATAACTGAGCCCATACAACATTCCGGGCACTGCGCTAAGTACTTTACATGCATTCCACCATTCAATCCTCCCAACACCCTCATGAGCTCTTGATGAGGTTCTATAGATGAGAAAACAGACTTAGAAAGGCTGAATGAACAACCTGTCATCACACAGTTTGCTAAGCAGTAACTTCCATGGAGCTTCCATTCTAAAAGGAGTGGACAGACAACTAATGTACAAGGAAATCTAAAATATGTCAGATAGTAATAAATGCTAAGAAGAAAATAAAGTGGGAAGAGAGGCATGGGGACAGAGACAGTTCCATTTTTTTAATAGGGTCATCTCTATTAAGATATGAGTAAGTAAGGGGCCAAGTCTTGCAGATATCTAGGGAAAAGTCACTGAAGGAAAAAGGAAAAACAAATGCAAATGCTCTGAGGGTAGAAATGGCTGATGTGTTGAGACAGAACAAAGAGCCAATGTATCTAGAACATAATGAGCAAGAGAGGAAGTCTGGGAGGGGAGTTTAGAGCTGAAACAGGGCCCAGATAATACAGGACTGGGCCCTGGTTGTTATATTAGAACTAGATTTCAATGAAGGAGCAGGAAGAGCAGTTAGGAGGCTGCTGTATTGTAGCAGAGAAATGATGACACACACTGAGTTGGGAGCAGCTGAATTGGGGACAATGGGTCACATTCTGGATGTATCATGTAGCAGAGATGAAAAGACTTAAAGGTTGTTCAGAAGTCAAGTGTGATGAGGGACAGGAGTCAAGGCTGACTTTAAGGTATCTGAACAACTGGAAGGACAAAATCTCTATTTGCTGGAATGGGGAAATTGATGGAAAGATCAGGTGGGAGGCTATGGGAAATCAGGAACTTGATTTTGGACATGAGTTAGCTCACAGACATGAGAAAGCCCAGTGAGGCAAGTAATATAGGATTTGGAGCTTAGTTAAATATATGGATTGAATGTAAATTCTGGGATCATGGGTGTATAGAGGATATTGAAAATCACATAGCTGGATAAGATCATTTTGGGAGTACAGATCCAGAAAACATCTGAGAACGGAGTCCGTTGACATAAGATTGCATTATGATGTGCATCACTGGGCTCATTTCTTCAGATACAGGACAACCCACTTCCCCAAACACACCTGTAATTTATCCACCTTGCTGACAAACTACGTAGAACAGTTTCCAACTATCCTTTGGCTACGAAAACCTTCATCTAACATTTTAAAACTTTGAGACATCCTGAAAGCATGCGCACGCACACACGTTACATCTTTCCACTAAGGACTGCTTAGCATGATTTCTCTCATTCTGCATTCAGGCAAGGTCAGGGAGATGAAGAATCAATGGAGGAGAGTGAAAAGGAGCAGTCAGTGAGTTCAGAGAAGAAAGAGCTTGTGGGCCAGAAGCCAGGAAGTAAAGGTGTCTTAAGAGAATAAACAACTGTATCAGAGGCTGTTGATACACTAAGAAGAGGATTAAGACAATCTGATTGGGATGTGTCCAAGAGAGAATAGGAAGAGGAACAAAAAAGTCAAAATGATTGCACCAGCACATACTCCCATCATCAGTTTTAAAGTCACTTCCTAGCACTCACGGCAAAAGAAAAAAACTACACTGGATATGGCTCCACTCAAAAATGTCCCCTTGTCCCTGAATTCTGACTTATCTGCACCGTCGCCATCTGGAGTGCAATCTTCAACTTTAAATAATGCCCTGCTTTCCTCCTAATCTTCAGCCATTAATTACTTGCACCCAGTTCCTCCCTAGCAGTAATCACATCCCTTGAAGTCATTTATCTTACAAGAGTTGGCCCTTCTGTGTATACTGATTATTTTTATCTTTACCAATAAGAAACTGCTTCACTCAGAGATTATCTTGATAAAAATATTACCTTCTGCATCTTTCAGTCTTGTCTGGTTAGACACATTATATCAACCAAATCACATTTATTTGTTGAAAGTGAATTTTTTTTTTCGAGTTTAATGGGAAGTCACAATTCTTCAAGACCACATTCCTGGCAAGGCACAATCATAAAGCCCATCTGAATGACTAATAGCATTTTAACCTGTTAGTGGACTCTTCTAGTAGCAGTGAAATCCTTAAAATCAAGTAGAATGCATTGATTTTTTTAAAATAGTTTTATCTCTCACCAGCCTTAAAACATTATGCCTGTTGGGGATAGCATATAACCAGGACTACATCCCAATTGTTTTGCCCTGACAATGAGCAGACGCCCAAACTCTGTAGAGAGATCTATACAATGGTAGGTAAGAATGTGGCTCTGGAGACCAACTGCCTGAATTAGAAATCAGCCTCCACAATTCCTAGCTGGGTGAGTTGGATCCATTGAATGGGCCCATCAAGGTAGCTCATGGAGTTCTTGTGAAATTAAATGAAATGACAAATGAAAAACTCTTCATCCAGTGAAGATGGAAGTACTTATTTACATAGTAAGTATGGGATAAATGTCATCTCTCTTAAGCAGCCTACCTAAAAGCAAAATCTGTTCAGCAGACTTTTCCTTTGCTACTCTTTCCCTTGGGCCACGACATCTTTTAAACCTGATATGACAATAGAATTTGTGCCACACCAGCCAAATCCTGTCAGAGGGTGAAAATAAGAATGTGGTCAAGTCTGTGCTCAACGTAGTGGTGATTCTATTCCCACCAAAGGAACTTTCCATTCACCCCCAGAGTCATTTGCTCATTCAACTGCCCTGGTAAGACGTTCACAAGGTAAATGTGCCGGTGGTTGGGTGTCTCTGATGAGGTGCACACCTACTGAGAAGTGGCTGAGTCTGTCCCCACTGACTGTGGTGTTCTTCCTGGGTGAGGAGGTATCGTGGACATGTCGAGCAGGGAGACAAGTTGAAGGGCACAGTGAAGAGAGAGCGTAAAGACTCCGAACTTTTCTAATGGGGTCAGCGGCCTCACCTTCTGGCCATTTGGCCACAAACCTTCCCTTTGGGAATTTTTCCCTATTGAGATCCTCAGACTTGCTTTTGCAGAACTTTGTACTGGCCTTAATTATTTTTAATTCACACAAAGCACCTTCTTGGGGGTGGTATGCCAGCCAGACTTGCAAGACTTTACTATAAATGCTTGTTTTAGTCGTCTTCATTTTTAGCTACATCATCACTCACTTTTTATATGGAAATGAGGAAAGTACCAGAACAAGGGGAAAGTTCTTGACACAAATACAGAAGATAAAAATAAGTTTGAGGTTCCTCAGTCATCACCGTATGGGTCATTCTTATTTGGGAAACAGACGTTCCAGACTTAACTTGGTGAATCCTAAACTGAGCTGGAAAAAGCAGAAAGCCAGATTTCAAACTTCTTTCCATGAATATTGTTGAACGCTGCCTTAGTACAGAGACACCTCTGAGTAGTGTAAAACCTACTTTGACTTTTCCCTCCATTTTTAATGGATTTTAGGGGTTTTTTTTTGTTTTTTTGTTTGTTTGTTTTTAGGACAGTTCTAGATTTACAGAAAACGTGGCCTCTAACTGACCCTCCCGTGACTCTCCCATTTCCAAATTACTTAGGGTCAGCCCTTTCTCTGTCCCGACTTTCAGAAAGCTGGTTTCACTTTGTTTCATCACAGTCTTTCATCATAATCTGCAATCCTTTCTGGGGTCCTCTGCTTCCTCAAGGATTTCTATTTGTAGACATCAAGGTCCACCCTTTGTGCTCTAAAGTTCTATGGGTTTTCACAAACCTGTAATAGGAGGTCCACCATTACGACAGGCTAGAGCAGTGTCACCACAGTAAAAAAAAAAAAAAAAAAAAATACCCTGGCTTTTTCTCCTCCCCTCCTCTTCACCCTCTGATAACCAATGGTCTCTTTATTATCTCTATAGTTTGGGCTTTTCCAGAAGGTCATATAACTTGAATCATATGTATGTAGCCTTTTCAGTCTGTTTACCACTTAGAAATACAAGTGCAGCCATCAAAAGAAATGAAATCTTGCTATTTGCAATGACGTGGATGGAACTGGAGGGTATTATGCGGAGAGAAGTAAGTCAATCAGAGAAAGACATGTATCATATGACCTCACTGACATGAGGAATTCTTAATCTCAGGAAACAAACTGAGGGTTGCTGGAGTGGTGGGGGGTGGGAGGGATGGGGTGGCTGGGTGATGGACATTGGGGAGGGTATGTGCTATGGTGAGCGCTGTGAATTGTGTAAGACTGTTGAATCACAGATCTGTACCTCTGAAGGAAATAATACATTATATGTTAAAAAAAGAAAAAGAAGAAGATAGCAGGAGGGGAGGAATGAAGGGGGGGAAATCAGAGGGGGAGACGAACCATGGACTCTGAGAAACAAACTGAGGGTTCTAGAGGGGAGGGGGTGGGGGATGGGTTAGCCTAGTGATGGGTATTAAGGAGGGCACGTATTGAATGGAGGACTGGGTGTTATACGCAAACAATGAATCATGGAACGCTACATCAAAAACTAATGATGTATGTTGATTAACATAATAAAAAAAGAAATATGAATTTGAGGTCCTTTTTTTTTGTAACCTGATCGCTCATTTGTTTTTAACTGACTATTCCATGGCATAGATGTATTACAGTCTGTTTATACATTCACCTATTGAATGGCATCTTGGTTGCTTCCAATTTTTAATGATCATGAGGGAATCTGCTATAAACACCCATGTGCAGGTTTTTGTGTAGATATGTATTTTGAAACCAGGACCATGATTACTGGATTGATAAAGCTATGTTTACTTTTGTAAAACACTGCCAAAACGTATTCCTAAGTAGCTGTGCCATTTTGCATCTCCCCCAGCAGTGAATGAGGGCTATTTTTCCTCTGCCTCCTCCCCAGCAATTGGTATAGTCAGAGGTTTTTTTTTTTTTTGTATTTTTGCCACTTTAATAAATGTATAGCCCTATCTCATTTTGATTTGAAATTCCCACCAACAAATTATGTTGAGCATCTTTTCATATGCCATCTGTATATTGTCTTTGGTCAGGAGTCTGAGCTCTTTTGTCAATTTTTACATTGGGTTGTTTACCTATTGGTGAATTTTAAGAGTTCTTTGTATATTTTGGTTACAAGTTCTTTATCAGATGTGCATTTGCAAATATTTTCTCCTAATCTGTGCTTTCATTCTCATACAATGTTCAGGACAAAAGTTTTTAAATCTAATGAAATGCAACTGAATTTTTTCTGTCCTGGATCATACTTTTCGTGTTGTATCTGAATACTCCTTGCCAAGCCTGAGATCCTATAGATTTTCACCTAGGTTATCTTCCAGTTTTGCATTTTAGAGTTAGGCCTAGGACCATTTTGAATTAATTTCTGTGAAAGATGTAAAGTTGGTGTGTAGATTGGATTTTTTTGCATGTGGATGTCCAATTGTTCCAGTACCATTTGCTGGAGAGACCATTTCTCCACTGAATTGCCTTTGTTCCTTTGTCAAAGATCAGCTCCCTCTATTTTATCAGTCTATTTCTGGCCTTTCTATTCTGCCCGTAGACCTCTGTACCTATTCTTGTACCAATACCACATCTTAATTACTGTAACTTTAGAGTAAATCTTGAAATTGTGTAGTGTTAGACATCCAACTTTGTTCTTTTCAAGTAATGTCTTGGTTATTCAAGATCTTTACCTCTATATAACTTTTGGATTTTTTCATTATCTGCAAAATAGATTGCTAGGATTTTGATTGGGATTGTATTAAAACTATAGGTCTAGTTGGGACAAAAATGACATTTTAACAATACTGAGTCTTGCTATCTATGAATACAGAATAACTCACCATTTATTTAGATCTTTGCTTTCACCAGAATCTTTTAATTTTCTGCATACAGATCTTACATATTTTGAATTTATAGCTCATTTTTTAAAAATGTTAAATGGGTTATTTTTGAGAGAGAGAAAGAGTGCACAAGTGGGGGGGGGCGGGTTCCCTGCTAAGCAGGGAGCCCAACAAGGGACTCCATCCTAGGACCCTGGGATCATGACCTGAGGCGAAAGCAAACATTTAACCGACTGAACCACCCAGGTACACGTATTTTGAATTTATAGCTCATTTTTTGTTGTTGCTATTATAGATGGTATTTTAAAATTTGAATTCCAATTGTTCATTGCTGGTATATAGGAAAGCAATGAACTTCAGCACATTTACCTTATAGCCTGTGACTTTGCTATTCTCAATTATTTCCAAGGGATTTTTGTTGCTTCGTTAGACTTTAAAAAAAAATTTTTTTTACAGCCAATCATGTCATCTGCAATCAAAAATTTATTTCTTCCATCCCAATAGGTATATCTTTTTCTTTTGCAGTCTTATTGCACCAGCTAGTACTTGGAGCACAACTGTTAGATAAGTACTTCTCATCCCTGTGACTTCTTTATAACTGGAAGTTTGCATCTCCTAATCCCTTCACCTATTTTGCCCATCCCTTATCCTTCTCCCTTCTTGCAACTACCAGTTTGTTCTGTATATTTGAGTCTGTTTCTTCTTTGTTCCTTTGTTTTTTAGATGCCTCATATAAATGAAATCATACGGTATTTGTCTTTCTGACTTATTTCACTTAGTATAATATCCTCTAGGTCTGTCCATATTGTAGCAAATGGCAAGATTTTTTTTTAAGGCTGAGTAATATTCTGTTGTGTAAACATACCACATCCTTTTTATCCATTCATCTACTGATGGACATTCAGGCTGCTTCCCTATCTTGGTTATTGTAATAACACTGCAATAAACATAAGGGTGCATGTATCTTTTCAAATTAGTGTTTTTGTTTTCTTTGGGTATATACCCAGAAGTAGAATTAACAGATCATATGGAATTTCAATTTTTAATTTCTGAGGAACTGCCATATGTTTTCCACAGTGGCTGCACCAATTTACATTCCCATCAATGGCATACAAGGGCTCCTTTTTCTCCACCTCCTCACCAACATTTGTTATTTCTGTGTACAAATGTCGAATCGTTATTGCACACCTGAAACATGTATTTTAGGTACCCCCCCCAAAAAAGAATAAGAGACATCATGCCTTGTTTTCAATTGCATCCTTTTTTCCAAAGCATCTAGTTTCTCGCAAGTATTATGTTAGCTCTAGGTTTTTTGTAGATCATTTTCACTTTTAAAATTCTGTATTTCCCTATTTATTTGACTATGAGGGCCTTTGACTGAAGTACATCTATTAATATTTCACTGAATAATGCTGTTCCATGCAACACAGGAAAAATTTCATCATGGTAATAATTGCTCAGGAGTAACAGGTCAAATTTACTTTCAGAAGAAAATAAGATCAATTCTAGAGAGAGAAGAAAACATTGGAATGGTTTTATCTGGTTGCGAAAACAATTTGAGCTGGTACATTTGTATCTGGGGTTTTAGTCCCATGGTTTCTAACCTTTAGGTCTACCTGATGCATTTATTCATAAAGTGTTTGTTTTACATTGTCAGGATTAGTGTGGGTTGCAAGAATACAAAGATGAATAAGGCATAATTCTTACAATGGAGGAATTCACAGTCTAGTGGAGAAATAGTAATTAATTCCCAAACAGCCCACCTGCTTGTATGGAAAAGAAAGCACCTCAAAAGTTCCCCTCAGAAAAGGACTCGTCAGGGTAAGTAACTATGAGTCTAACACTCCAGAGATCATTAGCTTTTGCCGGGGATTTTTTATTATGAAATTTTTAGACATACAGAAAAACATTTTTCAAAAGTCAAGTACCCATTAGCTGCCATGTACTTAAGAAATAAAAGAGGATCAATATTCTTAAAGCCCGTGGGTACCCCCAACCCCAAATGTATTTAAATTCCCTTTCCTTGCTTCAGGTAACTATTACTTTCAATCGGGTATTTATTTTCTCTGTGAAGGTCTTTATACTTTATTACATGAGTAGGTATTCTTAAATAACCTATACTATTTGGGCACAACTGCAGATTTTATATATATATATAAATATAGGATGTAAGGAGGGATAAAGCTTCTGCATCTTGCTTTCTTCACTCCATATTGTATCTGTGAGCCACAGCCATATTGACAGCTCTAATTCATTTTCACTGCTGAATAATGTTCCATTGTAGCACAATGGAATCACAATGTAGCACAAGCACAATGTATCCATTCTCCCCTTGATGACATTCAGGTCTTTTCCAAGTCATTGAGATTGCAAAAAATACTGCCACGAGCATCATTACACATGTCTCCTGGGCACATGCGCCAGAGTTTCATTCATCCAGAATGAATGGGAAGGGACATGCCTGGAAAGGGACATGCAACCTGATCTTTACGACTTTTTATTAAATTGTTCTCCAGAGCAGCCACTCATTTTTTATTTTTATCAGTACTGTGTGAGTTCCCATTTCTTCATGTTTTGCCAACACTTCGCCACCAATCCAATAGCTGTGAGGTGGTATCTGTTGTGTTCCTCAAGCCATATAGTTATCTTCTGTGAACTTCCAGTTCGTGACCCTTGCCAATTTCTCTTTTGATGTTATCAAGTGTTCTAGATAGTGACGAAATAGGCTCCAAATCTCTTTCCCACTCAGTATTTGCCTTTCTGCTTTGCATGTTATGATACACAGAAGCTAATTTTAGTTTTATATAATCAAATGCATCATTCTTTTTCCTTATTGTTTACTCTGTCTTAAGAAATCTTTTCTTGGACTTGAGTCAAAGAAATAATCTTGTCTTTTCATTCAAAGCTGTTAAATGTCACTGTCACATTCAGTTCTATTCCATCTAAAATTGATTTTTGTAGGATTGAGGTTGGGATAAAATCCTATTTATTTCTAGGGGCCAACTTGTTTTCTTAGGGCCTTTTATTAAGATGCTCATCTTGCCTCAACTTATTTGTCAAAGGAATTATATCATTTATCAATTTTCCATATATGTGTGTATTTTGGAGCTCTTTTAATATGTCCAAAGGTCCTATGTCTCTTCTTTTAACCCTACTTAAACCACACTATCTTATTTACTCAAGCTTTATAATAAATCTTGCTTTCTGGAAAGAGAAATTGCCCTACCAATTTCCTTTTCTACAAACTGTCTTAGCGCTCTCAGCCCTCTTCTTTTAAGTATTAAATCAGATTGATGAAAACTTTCTAAAATAATAAAGCTAGCATTATAGAAAACATAGGTTGATCATGGAAGAAGTGATATATTAATATTCAACCTTATTATCCATGCACATGGAATACATTTCCATGCATATAGGCCTCTTAAAAATATTGTTCTGCAAAGTTTTATAAATCTCTCCCTATTGTTCTCATACTTCATTTTTGAAGATTCATTTGTAAGTATGTTATATATGTGACTATAGTATATAGTATATATTTTATATTTAATTAAGTTTTTGTTGCTGGTATATAGGAAACCAAATTATTTTTGTTTATTGATCTATGTTCAGTAACCTTGCTGAGCTCTTAGTAATTCTAAAAACTTGTACATTCTCTTGTGTTTTCCATGGAGACAATCCTATTCAATTACAAATAACAGTGGTATTCTTCTTTTCCATCTTTCTTCCCATAATCTGGTTTTCTTTTTCTTACTCTACTGCTAGGACCTCCACTGTAATATTAAATAGAGGTGGGATAATGAGAAATTTCATGTTCACTTGATTTTAAAGGAATTATTTCTAAAAATTGTTTCATTAAATATGAGTTTCCTTCAAGTTTTTGTTATAAGCCATTGGTCTGGTTAAGGAAATTCTTCCTAATTCTAGTTTGCAAAGAATTTTAAAGTTTCATTGTTTTAATTAATGAGAGGAAGGAAATTTTTTTTTTAATTTGAGAGAGAGAGAGAGAGAGAACACAAGAGAGGGGAGGATCAGAGGGAGAAGCAGACCTCCTGCCGAACAGGGAGCCCGATGCGGGACTCGATCCAGGGACTCGATCCAGGGACTCCAGGATCATGACCTGAGCCGAAGGCAGTCGCTTAACCAACTGAGCCACCCAGGCGCCCCAGAATTTTATTTTCTAAAGATAAACCAAACCAGCAATCCTGTTAAAAACTCTGCTTTGACATGGTGTATTATTAAGATTATTGCACAATAATGCTACATTAATAAGCCTTCTCGAGGGGGGCGGAGCAAGATGGCGGAGGAGTAGGAGACCTGGATTTCGTCTGGTCTCAGGAATTCAGCTGGATAGGGATCAAACCATTCTGAACACCTACAAACTCAACAGGAGATCGAAGAAAAGAAGAGCAACAACTCTCTCATCAGAAAAGCGACCACTTTCTGGAAGGTAGGACGTGCGGAGAAGTGAATCCGAGGCGATATTCGGGAGGATAGACGGCGGGGGAGGGGCCTCCGGCGGCCGCTCCTGGCAAGTGATAGAGCCGCGGAGCACAAAATCGGAACTTTTAAAAGTCTGCTCCGCCGAGGAACGTCACCCTGGTGGCTAAGCGGGGGGTGGAACCCTCCGGGACAGTGTGGTCTCAGGACCCTCGGGGTCACAGAAAGACCGGGGGTGCCTGAGTGTGGCAGAGCTCCCAGGTATCGGAGCAGGGAAGCCGGCTGCAGAGGCGCAGCCCAGCTCGGGGTTGCCATAAACCGTGATCCGCGGCACAGTCGGGCCACTGCTCCTCCAGCAGGGACCCAACAAGCGGCAGATCCGGGGAGACTCACCTTCCTCCCCCGGGAGGAGCCGTGCAGGAGTGCACCGCAGGGATCTGCTGGGTTTGGAGACTCCACACGGGGTCGGGTGCCAGAGATAGAAACGCGCGGTCACAGGCCGGGTGAGCACGGAGTGCGGCCGGAGACCGGGGAGACGGGAGTGACTGACGGCTTTTCTCTGGGGGCTCACTGAGAAGCGGGGCCCCGAGTTCTCGGCTCCTCCGCGGCGGAGATTGGGAGGCCGCCATTTTCACTCTCCGCCTCCAAAGCTGTACGGAAAGCTCGCAGGGAACAAAAGCCCCGGAGAGCTAACCTGAGCAGATTACTTAGCCGGGAGGGGGCAAGGGCGGGGCAATTCTGCCTCCGGCAAAGACATTTGGAAACCACGGCAACAGGCCCCTCCCCAGAAGATCAGCGAGAACAGCCAGCCAAGACCAAGTTTACCGATCAATGAGAACGGCAGAACTCCAGCTCTAGGGGACTACTGCACATAGAATTCATGGCTTTTTTACCATGATTCTGTAGTCTTTCAAAGTTAATTTTTTTTTAACTGTCTTTTTTTTTTTTATTCTTTTTGAATTTTTCTTTTTCCCTTTTTCAACCAACATCTTATCAATCCCTTTTTTTTTTTTAAAAAAAAAAAACATTTTTATTTTTCATTTTTAGAGTCATATTCTATCCCTTCATAGTAGTTACCCATATTTTTGGCTTATATATATAAGTTGTTCTCTCTTTAAAATTTTGAGATAGTTTCTTCTAACAGATCAAAATATACCCTAAATCTCTAGTATATGGTGTTTTCTGTTCCCCTGCCTGATCACATCCTCTCCCTTTTTTTTTTCTTTTTTTAAATCCTCTTCTTTCTTTTTTTCAAACAACTTCTTATCAATTCCTTTTAAAAAATTTTTTATAATTTCCATCTTTACAGTCATATTCCATCCCTTCATCATATCAACCCTTATTTTTGTACATATATAAGTTTTTCTTTCTTTAAAATTTTGGTAGGGACTTTCTTCTAAAAGACCAAAATACACCCCAAATCTAGTGTGTGGCACTGATCATATTTGATCACATTCTGGTTTTTTTGTTGCTGTTTTGTTTTGTTTGTTTCTGTTTTTATCTTTATCTTTTTCTTTTTTTTCTTTTTCTTTTTTCTCTCTTTCCCTTTCTTTTCCCACTGCTTCAGGTTTTTTCTGATTTGTTTAGAGTATATTTTCTGGGGACGTTGTTACTCTGCTAGCATTTTGTTCTCTCATTAATCTATTCTCCTCTGCACAAAATGACAAGACGGAAAAAATCACCTCAACAAAAAGAACAAGAGGTAGTACCGACTGCCAGGGACCTACTCAATACGGACATTAGTACGATGTCAGATCTAGAGTTCAGAATCATCACTTTAAAGATACTAGCTGGGCTTGAAAAAAATATGGAAGTTATTAGAGAAACCCTTTCTGGAGAAGTAAAAGAACTAAAATCCAACCAAGTAGAAATCAAAAAGGCTATTAATGAGGTGCAATCAAAAATGGGGGCGCTAACTGCTAGAATAAATGAGGCAGAAGAGAGAATCAGTAATATAGAAGATGAAATGATGGAAAATAAAGAAGCTGAGAAAAAGAGAGATAAACAACTACTGGATCACGAGGGCAGAATTCGAGAGATAAGCGATACCATAAGACGAAACAACATTAGAATAATTGGGATCCCAGAAGAAGAAGAAAGAGAGAGAGGGGCAGAAGGTATAATGGAGCAAATTATAGCAGAGAACTTCCCTAATTTGGGGAAGGAAACAGGCATGAAAATCCAGGAAGCACAGAGAACCCCCCTCAAAATCAATAAAAATAGGTCAACACCCCGACATCTAATAGTAAAACTTACGAGTCTCATAGACAAAGAGAAAATCCTGAAAGCAGCTCGGGAGAAGAGATATGTAACCTACAAGGGTAGAAACATTAGATTGGCAACAGACCTATCCACAGAGACCTGGCAGGCCAGAAAGGACTGGCAGGATATATTCAGAGCACTAAACGAGAAAAATATGCAGCCAAGAATACTATATCCAGCTAGGCTGTCATTGAAAATTGAAGGAGAGATAAAAAGCTTCCAGGACAAACAAAAACTAAAGGAATTTGCAAACACAAAACCAGCCCTACAGGAAATCTTGAAAGGAGTCCTCTAAGCAAAGAGAGACCCCAAAAGCAACATAGACCAGAAAGGAACACAGACAATATACGGTAACAGTCACCTTACAGGCAATACAATGGCACTAAATTCCTATCTTTCAATAGTTACCCTGAATGTAAATGGGCTCAATGCCCCAATCAAAAGACACAGGCTATCAGACTGGATTAAAAAACAAGACCCATCGATATGCTGTCTGCAAGAGACTCATTTTCGACCCAAAGACAGCCCCAGATTGAAAGTGAGGGGGTGGAAAACCATTTACCATGCTAATGGACACCAAAAGAAAGCTGGGGTGGCAATCCTTATATCAGACAAATTAGATTTTAAACCAAAGACTGTAATAAGAGATGAGAAAGGACACTATATCATACTTAAAGGATCTATCCAACAAGAAGATCTAACAATTGTAAATATCTATGCCCCTAACATGGGAGCAGCCAATTATATAAGCCAATTAATAACAAAAGCAAAGAAACACATCGACAACAATACAATAATAGTGGGGGACTTTAACACCCCCCTCACTGAAATGGACAGATCATCTAAGCAAAAGATCAACAAGGAAATAAAGACTTTAAATGACACACTGGACCAAATGGACTTTACAGACATATTCAGAACATTCCACCCCAAAGCAACGGAATACACATTCTTCTCTAGTGCCCATGGAACATTCTCCAGAATAGATCACATCCTAGGTCATAAATCAGGTCTCAACCGGTACCAAAAGATTGGAATCATTCCCTGCCTATTTTCAGACCACAATGCTTTGAAACTAGAGCTCAATCACAAGACAAAAGTCAGAAAGAACTCAAATACATGGAGGCTAAAGAGCATCCTACTAAAGAACGAATGGGTCAACCAGGAAATTAAAGAAGAATTAAAAAAATACATGGAAACCAATGAAAATGAAAACACAACTATTCAAAATCTTTGGGATGCAGCAAAGGCAGTCCTAAGAGGAAAGTATATAGCAATACAAGCCTTTCTCAAGAAGCAAGAAAGGTCTCAAGTATACAACCTAACCCTACACCTAAAGGAGCTGGAGAAAGAACAGCAAATAAAGCCTAAACCCAGCAGGAGAAGAGAAATAATCAAGATCAGAGCAGAAATCAATGAAATAGAAACTAAAAGAACAGTAGAACAGATCAATGAAACTAGGAGCTGGTTCTTTGAAAGAATTAACAAGATTGATAAACCCCTGGCCAGACTTATCAAAAAGAGAAGAGAAATGACCCACATCAACAAAATCATGAATGAAAGAGGAGAGATCACAACCAACACCAAAGAAATACAAACAATTATAAGAACATATTATGAGCAACTCTATGCCAGCAAATTAAATAACCTGGAAGAAATGGATGCATTTCTAGAGATGTACCAACTACCAAAACTGAACCAGGATGAAATAGAAAACCTGAACAGACCTATAACCACTAAGGAAATTGAAGCAGTCATCAAAAATCTCCCAAAAAACAAAAGCCCAGGGCCAGATGGCTTCCCAGGGGAATTCTACCAAACATTTCAAGAAGAATTAATACCTATTCTTCTGAAACTGTTCCAAAAAATAGAAATGGAAGGAAAACTTCCCAACTCATTTTATGAGGCCAGCATTACCTTGATCCCAAAACCAGACAAAGACCCCATCAAAAAGGAGAATTACAGACCAATATCCCTGATGAACATGGATGCAAAAATTCTCACCAAAATACTAGCCAATAGGATCCAACAGTACATTAAAAGGATTATTCACCACGACCAAGTGGGATTTATCTCTGGGCTGCAAGGGTGGTTCAACATCCGCAAATCAATCAACATGATACAATACATTAACAAAAGAAAGAACAAGAATCATATGATCCTCTCAATAGATGCAGAAAAAGCTTTTGACAAAGTACAGCATCCTTTCCTGATCAAAACTCTTCAGAGTATAGGGATAGAGGGTACATACCTCAATATCATAAAAGCCATCTATGAAAAATCCACAGCAAATATCATTCTCAATGGGGAAAAACTGAGGTTTCCCCCTAAGGTTAGGAACATGGCGGGCATGTCCACTATCACCACTGCTATTCAACATAGTATTAGAAGTCCTAGCCACAGCAATCAGACAACAAAAAGAAATCAAAGGCATCCAAATAGGCAAAGAAGTAGTCAAACTCTCACTCTTTGCAGATGATATGATACTTTATGTGGAAAACCCAAAAGACTCCACCCCAAAACTGCTAGAACTCATACAGGAATTCAGTAAAGTGGCAGGATATAAAATCAATGCACAGAAGTCAGTGGCATTCCTATACACCAACAACAAGACAGAAGAAAGAGAAATTAAGGAGTCGATCCCATTTACAATTGCACCCAAAACCATAAGATACCTAGGAATAAATCTAACCAAAGAGACAAAGGATCTGTACTCAGAAAACTATAAAATACTCATGAAAGAAATTGAGGAAGACACAAAGAAATGGAAAAACATTCCATGCTCATGGATTGGAAGAACAAATATTGTGAAGATGTCAATGCTACCTAGAGCAATCTACACATTCAATGCAATCCCCATCAAAATACCATCCACTTTTTTCAAAGAAATGGAACAAATAATCCTAAAATTTGTATGGAACCAGAAAAGACCCCGCATAGCCAGAGGAATGTTGAAAAAGAAAAGCAAAGCCGGCGGCATCACAATTCCGGACTTCCAGCTCTATTACAAAGCTGTCATCATCAAGACAGCATGGTACTGGCACAAAAACAGACACATAGATCAATGGAACAGAATAGAGAGCCCAGAAATGGACCCTCAACTCTATGGTCAACTCATCTTTGACAAAGCAGGAAAGAATGTCCAATGGAACAAAGACAGTCTCTTCAACAAATGGTGTTGGGAAAATTGGATAGCCACATGCAGAAGAATGAAACTGGACCATTTCCTTACACCACACACAAAAATAGACTCCAAATGGTTGAAAGACCTCAATGTGAGACAGGAGTCCATCCAAATCCTAAAGGAGAACACAGGCAGCAACCTCTTTGACCTCAGCCGAAGCAACTTCTTCCTAGAAACATCGCCAAAGGCAAGGGAGGCAAGGGCAAAAATGAACTATTGGGACTTCATCAAGATAAAAAGCTTCTGCACAGCAAAAGAAACAGTCAACAAAACCAAAAGACAACCAACAGA